>NW_009910615.1:132660-141200 GCF_000696875.1 Nestor notabilis
CTGCACCTTGGCCTGGCGCACGTCAGGTTTACGTGTTTCAGAGATTCAGGGAAGCAGTTTCTCTGCCATCACGAGCTAGCTCAGTTTGCAGACATGGTACCCTGTGTGGCCTTACTTTTCCCAGAAACAAATACCTTTACTTACTATTATTTGTTTATTCATTTATTTTTCTTTGTGGGGGTACACACCATCATTAACCATTGTTTCTATCCTGACCAGTCATAAATAACGTTACACAGTTGATCAATTCAAGTACATAATTAAGTATTAGTAATAGAACAACTAGAAGAACTGAATATATGGATGGTTTTCTTTTTAGATGATACATCAGCAGCCTAACCCAGGTATACACTATGAGTATATCATTCCAGGAGACAATGTCATTAGTCCTCAGTTGCTTGCTCACAGGAGGCCAGGTAAAATGCTGCTATTTCCTGTTATTGAATATATTTTGTTACCCAACAAGCTAATGGAGAAATTCATTCCATTAAATTAATTGTAAATGCTGCCAGTGATGTGGGAGAGGCCCAGAATTTTACCACTGAAAGAGAAGACTGCATAGATTTGGTAACATCAGTGAATTAATACTGGCAGGGATTATTCATACTGTAGCAGTGCATCTGGTCATGTATTTCTACTTTCAGTAACAATTCTCTTGTCAAAATGTTAACCATGGCTGAGCATGAGCTGGAGTGCGGTAACCATGTCTCAGAAATTAAATGGAACACGATTTTTCTCTTCAGAGTTTGAGATAATTTAAAACAACCCTTTGCAGTTTCTCTTTCCTCTCCCAACTGGAGAAAACCAAACACAAAACTGTTGCCTTCCCAAGCTAGAATCTGGGCAGCTTCTGCTCCTGACAGAGCTGTGGATACGTGCTGTGTGTACTGGTATAAAGTTCTGAAGGACAGTAGAAAATATGCAAGTGAGTTTGGTTCTACTTTTAATGTTCGTGACTTGCCTTGTTCCTAACGCAGAGCAGCTGTGCTGTGACATGGGGAGGCACAGAATAGAGAGCATGGGACCAAAAAAAAGGGCTTTGGGAAATTGCGACACTGGCTGCGTTAACTCTACAGTGTGTTCGGAGGTTCTTCAGTTCCTAATGTATTTGCTGGCTGAGACTTGGTTATCTCAGTTTAAAAGAACACAGTCTGCAGGACACTGCTAGGAGGTCTCTGCATAGCAGATCAGTGCTGCTTTCAAGTTTAATGATGCTTTGATTGTGATTATTAGTGAATGAAAATATAGACTGATATTTGCAAGTGAGGCTCATTATTTAATTTTTCTGTTACTGTCCATCATCAGGGGAGCCCTTGAATGGTCAGTTAGGAATGGCACAAAGCACAAATCATGAGGATGAGGATTTGCATAGGGAGACAGACACTCTCACTGGACAGCCAGCTGGAACTTTTCCAGTTATTCAGCCTGGAAGATTTCCCTCTCATCAGCCAGAAAACCAGGTGCCTGCTGTGCAACCACCAAGACAAAACCGAGAACACAACTGGAAACAGGTTGGAAAAACTGAGTGCACAACTACGTGTGGGAAAGGTAAGTGATTCATACACCGTGCACAGAAAATAGATGACACACGGGAGGGTTCCAGCGTGCGAGAGAGGCATGGGAGGAGCAGCGTGGCTATTCAACAGCTCTTGTATACCCAAAGCATTGCTGTATCTCATGTTTTCTGTTCTCTTCTAATCAAAAGACACATCAGTACTATTATGTGTGCTTATAGTTAAATCAGAGGAAACAACAAAATTAAATATCTGGGAAAGTATGGAAGTGAAAAGGGAATATATGGTATTTGCCTCTGAAAGGAAATATTACAGGATTTTATGGCAAGCTGCTCTCTCTCACACCCTTAATACACAGCTGCTTTCCTCAGCATTCTTTGGCATTCTTTACCCTTCCATTTGGCCTCTCCAGCTTTGTCTGATACAGCCTCAGTGCTTTTTGCTTTTTTGTCAAGTTTTCTGATCTTTATAGGAAGGTTTCACAGGGATTTCATCAGCCATATCTTTGCCTCATTTGATGTTGCTGGAACAGCAATAATACGACTTCAGAAAACTGAGTTTTCATGGGGTAGAAGTGGGAAGGAAGAGGGACAGGAAGGGACTGATAATTAGTGAGCTTTTGAGATGTGATGGATATGCTAGTTTGAGCTTGTCGGGTTAATCTTTGCAGTAAGACATTTGCGATGACCATGGATTCAGTATTGCATAGCACAAGCAGTTGTTTAGAAGAACAGGTTTTTGTGATAGTAAAAGTGAAATCTTTTGTACTATACATAGCCACCCATCACCATACCTACAAAATTGCAAACTTTGAAATAAAGACATACCAGTCTCTGGATTATCATATATGTGGTGAATTTTAGTATCCAACTCAGGTCATTTATGATGTAGTTGCAGGAACACATCAGGGTAAATGTATTCTTTCTTTACATCATAGAACCCTTGGTTGTATTTCATGCCAACTTGATGGACATTTGAACATAGTTGCCATTTTTTTCAGCTATTGGCAGTGATAGTAACAAAATCTGAGTCAAAATGACAATAGCAAAATTACAGGAGAACAGAATTCAAAGGATGTCTTTAAGCCTCCTATATAGCTTAAGTTTACTCTATAAAATTTAGCAAGAGAACTGTCAAAAATTAGTATCTGTCTTCCCATTACTTGGAGAATGTATGCATGATCCGATCAAGTTAAATTCAAAAGAAACTGAACCTTGAGAGCAGGATCCTGACACTGTTTGAGACTGTATGAACATTCCTTGTGATCTTGGTGTGAGAAGCCTGTATGAATGACTGATGCCCCTAATCTAAGGGGCAGGAAAAATCCAGGAAAAGTCTGCAGGAAGAAATGTAAACTTGTCTGGTTGTCTGGTTAAATAGTATTCCACTTGGGCTTATTTCATTCTGAGAAAGAAAGTCAAAAAACCTACAGTAGAGGTTTCCTGTGCCACCACTGTACCACACTGAAGAGCACAGGTTGCTGTCACTTTACATGGTATAAACATGGCAGAGACAGAATCAATAGTACTTTTGTACTACTGTCTAAAAGAACTAAAATGTTTTCGTAGTATTTCTTTTGCTGTTTGTGTACTATAGAGTTGCCTTTCACATCCCTTGCCTGATTCAGCTCCAGGTGGGCTTTGCTTTTCTTAACCAACCATCTCTGCACAGACAGCATCGCTGTACTCCTCTGGGATCACCTGCCTCTGCTTACATCTGTTGTATTTCCTTTGTATGTCTAAGTTCAGTTAGGAGCTTCTTGCTTATCCGTGCAGGCCTCCTGCCACCTTTGCTTGGTTTCCTAGTTGTTGAGATGGACCTTTCTTGACCTTTCTTGGTCTTTGTATATCAGCTGACTCTCCTGGACCTACCCTATGGCTTTATCCCACAGGATTCTTCCAAGCAGATTTCCGAGGAGGTTTTGGTCTGCTCTTCTGAAGTCCAGGGTTGTAGTCCTGCTTTTTGGCCTGTTCCTTCCTCTTAGAATCCTGAACCCTATGTACCATTTTATGGTCACTGTAGCCAAAGCTAGCCCCGGTTTTCACATCGCTGACTTCTTCTGCCCTGTTTTTATGTGTCAGGTCTAGCAAAGCACCTCGATCATCCGTGTCAGGAAACCTGTTAATGTACTCCAACTTTTCACTTTCTGAATACACGTAGGCATGTTAGCACCTTGCTCTTTGTCATCATTTTGCTAGTCAATTTGCAATATTAATAGAAGTAGAGGTCTGTCTTTTTGCTTTAGCATGAAAATTATTTAAAGACTGAACATTAAATATGGAGAATAGTGATTTTTTTTTTTAGTCTACAATAATGTTTATCCTATAAACTTTATCTTATGCACCTTTTAAAACACCAGGTAAAGTGGGTAATACCACGTAACTCTCAGTCTCTCCAGAAGCAGAGCAGAACAACTGCTCAGTTTTCTTCCTCTCAAGTCTGTGTTGTGGCTGCTTGGCTGCATTTTTTTTCCTGAATTGCCTAAATACTTAATGTTTGTACTCTCTGCAGTATAAAGATCTCATGCAAACAGGAGCATGTTTTCTCACCCTCTCCAACAATGCTATGCTGTACTTTCTATATACTAAAGGACTTCCCGTAATACTGCAATGTAAACAGTGTTCAGCTCTCACATTTGGAAATTTTGGATAAAATCTTAGGCTGTATTTCCTGTTCGATTGCGCTTTTCCTTTCTGCATCAGTGTTGGGTGCTACTGTTATGACTGCAGAGTCTTTTGCAATGCATCACTTAATTTTCTTCTTCATTTCAGGGTCACAGTACCCAGTTTTCCACTGCGTCAACAGAATCACTCACGAGGAGGTATCTGACAGTTACTGTGACAGCAGTACCAAACCCATTCCAGAAGAGGAAGCCTGCAACCTCTTCCCATGTCCAGCTTTGTAAGATACTACAGTTTACATCAAGTGAAATAAGACAATGTCTTTGAGGTTTTGCATGTAAAAGAGGCTATTCTGAGTAGAAAATTATTCTGAACTTTTAAGTACTATGCATTTGTGTCCTAAAGTGTAGTGGATATTTTTGGCTTAGTTGTTGGTAGCCTTCTTCCCCTTCACAGGGATCAATAGTGTTCAGCATACAAAAGGGAAGTTGGCAACAAGTGACTTCTGTCATTTCTTAAAACTGGTGTGATTGTTCAGGCATGCACAATATACAGGGTCTCTCCATGGGTACGTTTTTTTCCAGGTAGCAGGGGTCCTCGTATACCTGTCTAAAGAAGCAGCTCTGTAGGTTATAGCACTCCACATTGGATCAGTGTGCTGTAGTAAATATAGTATCATATTTAAAGATGAGTTGGGGCTGATGCTGCTCACAACGGCTCTCTCAGAAACATCAACTCTCTTTCCTGGAATTCAGTAGTCCTTCAGCTTGAAGACTGGCTCTGAAATGATCGTCCTTGTTTTGAGCACACTAATACAACCACCTCACGTGTGATTTCCTTCTGAAAAGACACTTGCCATCAGGAGACTGTGACTTAGAATTGGCTGGGCAACTTCTTTTAAACAGGAAAAAAAAAGGTCAATTTATCCAGGGGGTATACCAAGAAAAGAAAAGAGTTAAACCCAGTTGCCATTATAGCTGCTTTATTTCAGGTCAGCAGCTATATTTTCCATCTCTCTTGTGGTTACATTCTTCAGTTCTTTTCTGAGCAGCAAGTGGCCACTCCTTATCCCGTGGAAGTTTCTAATGGTGTTAAGTGCTGTTACAGTGTTAGAGGTGCCTGACAAGCAATTTCTGAGTGCGTATTAGATGCTCAGGAATTTCTGAAGCCGTTTACTTGGAGACATCTTCTCTCACCAACCGTTTTTCTCACCTTTTTCTTTCTAGTAACTCATATCAATTCAGCTTGATTTGTTTTCAGAGGATAATATCAAGAATATAATCAAAGATATGTAAATATGTATTTAAAAGAATACAGAGATTTTGCCTGCTCTCCAGAAGAGTTCTGAAATGTGTGAACAGTTCAGCTACTTTCCTTATTTGTGTATGTCCTCATGCTTGAAACGAAAAGTAAGAGGAGAAAATGACATGTTTATACAAAAGTGATTAAACAAATACAGTGAAAGCTTGGAACGAGAAGAATATATCTAAGGGATTCTTTTCATCTCTAAAATTAAATGTATTTATTCATTGCTTACCATTTGCTGTTTCAGTTTTACTGATGAATGAGTGCCTAGATAACAGTCTTTAAAAAAAGAAACAGCTATTAGTGGCTTAATTAATGTTTGTAGTATGTCTTGAAACCATGAATTGTGCAATCTGTATGCATGCTTATTATTACAGGTAGATTGGTTACAAGTGTGCAGCGTTGTCTTCAAAAAGGATGGTTGTTCATTCAGAGGCTTAAGTGTTCTTTTCTGAGATTCTATAACAGCATCAGAATCATGTCAGTTGAGTTCTGTTAAAATTAGTATTAGAGACATCTTTACTGAAAAAATATCCTCTCTATTTTTTTTCCCCTTTTGTGGTTTTTTTTTGTCTCTAGCTGGGATATAGGGGAGTGGTCTGAGTGCAGCAAAACATGTGGCCTTGGTATGCAGCATCGACAGATCTTATGCCGGCAAATGTATGCCAATCGTACCTTAACAGTTCAGCAGTACCGCTGTCATCACCTGGAGAAACCAGAGACAACCAGCACTTGCCAGCTGAAGATTTGCAGTGAATGGCAGATTAGGACAGAGTGGACTTCAGTAAGTATGACTGATAAATTTGTGGGGTGAAACCTCAGAACTTTTTCCAGGCATCACTAATCAAACATGAAATTTGTTTTGGTTTAAAACAGGGAAGTGGAATGTGAAAAGCCTTGGAAATAGGTGAATGTTAGTTCAAGAAAACCCTGCTAGATTTTGACCTGAAAAGTTCAGTTCATAACCAGAAAGAAGCGGAAAAAGGGTGATTGAATAGAACAAAACACATGGATGTGTGTGTACAGAAGTACACAATCCTTCTGAGCAATGTGGGGCTTTTTTGAATGCTATATGAAGTAGAGCTGGGAGAGTCCTGATGGGTTTGTCTGTGGTGACAGATTTACTACTCTTTGTCACAGCACGTAGAGTTTAGCCCCAGGAGTTATTTAACCTTACGTGTGTGCTAAAGATAGTGTCAGTAGCTGCTGTTACTGTAGTTGTTTTGAGGCTATGGCAAGGCTTTCAGATAAATGTGGACAGTACAGTTTTGAGCTTTTATTTTCCTGTGTTGCTCAGAAGAAGTTTAGCCAACCTGACAACCATCCTAGATACTTCCATGGCCATTGTGTGAAAGAGAAGATATCCTGGTGTGTTAGGTGTAGTGATAAACAAATCTCAGGTAGCCATGAAAAAATTTAGACCTGAATTGTCTGGGTGGATAGACCGTAAAAAATTCCAGCTTAAACCCTAAACCTAAACCTTCTTTTTCTATCCTACTGAAGTGCTTCCTTGCTCCTAATTCCCCCAGCCTTTGTGTTGTCCACTGGCAGTAGGAACACTGTTTTCCATCCACAGAGTCACAGTAGGCTAAAAAGCCATGCAGCAGACTTTATGTGGCTTTATAGTGGGTCCTCCCTTATAGTATGGTGGCATTGTTAACTTCCTAGTCATGAAGTGTCTTCGATACGTTGATATATTCCTGATAAAAAAAATAGAAATACATAGATAGATGAAGGTAAAGATATGTTGGTTGGTTAATTCATTGTTAATGATGAATTAAAATCCATCTGGAATTAAAGGACAGTAGAGTTTTGATCATGTGGATGATGAGAAAAGGGAGCTGGTTTTGTATGGTATTGCATTCTGAGAAGTATTTCAGTCTACAGAACCTTTAGAGGTTTATTGCATATGGTGAATCAAGCTGAACAAATGCTTTAGAAATTGAAGCTGGTTGAATGTAAGTGTAATTCCAATAAAATGATGTGATTAATTTCCTGCTGGTATTAAAATTAAAGTTCTTGGCATGAGGTTCCATCATAAAGATAGGAGCATCTGAGTTTGCAGACTGGTTTCAATAGAACATTGATTTGTGTTTGTGCTTACTGAAGTACAGTCAGGTTTTCACTTCAGAGACAGGTTTGTGATCTTCAAAGTAAGCCCATCTTAAGGTTTTAATGTGCTTACCATTTTTCTGACGTACAAATGTCAAAAACTTTGATCTAAATCTGATTAGAAAAAAAATGACATTGTGGTAATTTTCAACTTGGCAGACTAGACGTCAAGCGTAAGTCTGGACAAAGTGCTCCGTTTATGCCACGGAGTATTTGTTCTTATTAGTATTTTGCTATTTAATGACCTCACACATCTAGTCTGTATTTTGGCCAGTGTGCTGGAGTGAACAGTTGAGGAAATAACTGCAGTCTGAGGATGAAGTCTGTGAGGCATCTTGCTGTAGAGAATATATTTTGCGTGATAAAGAACTTCGACACATAAATATAGTAGATATGATTAAGCATTCAAAAGCAAGATAAAAGCAATGAGGCTGCCTTTGGTAGCTCTTTTAGGTACCTCTTTATGCAGGTACTGCAGTCGTTAATCTTTAAATTCCCTGTGATTTTCCTCTTTAATTCTAGAGTGTTTACAGGACTCAGCAAAACATTTCATGTGTACACAGCAGAAAATTACATTCCCATCTTGCTTCATGATCTGTTTGCTTCACATCATCAGGCAGAGATACCAATAGCTGTTAGCACTCTCTGAGGTTGAAGACAAGCGAGCAGGAGAAGAAAGCCTTTACTTGTAAGAGGGATTCAGAAGTTCTGTTTCTTTTAATTTCCCTTGCTTCATATCTGCTTTTATATTAAGATCAAAATTACGCAGAATATGTCAGCCAGTGATTCAAATACCAGCAGTTCATTTTGATAAGGTGCAGCATGGCCTGTTGAAGATAGGGTTTAATTTTATGTGTTCCAAATGTCTCTTCACAGTAATCCGTAGATTACTACAGACTGAAAATATGATTTAAAACTACTAATGTCTTTTTATTCCCTATTCCTAGCACTCTAGAATAGTTCTACAGTTTCTGTGGATGTGTCAGCA
>NW_009910615.1:141231-146252 GCF_000696875.1 Nestor notabilis
TGTTCCCAGCTCCCTGATGAACCACGACAGTTCTTGCATATTCCTGATGCAACCTCCCTTTTGTTACAGTGTTCAGTGCCTTGTGGAGTGGGGCAGAGGACCCGAGATGTGAAATGTGTCAGCAACCTTGGAGATGTTGTTGATGATGAGGAATGTAACATGAAGCTGCGGCCAAATGATATTGAGAACTGTGACATGGGTCCCTGTGCTAAGAGCTGGTTTCTTACGGAGTGGAGTGACAGGGTAAGGCTTCTCATTGTCTTTGTGCTGCCCAATCTTCTAAAGCAACTTAGGTGCATCAGAATTGAAAGAATACACATCTGCACAGCCATAAAAGGAATGATCTTATTTTCCATGTTTATCCTTGATCAGTTAAGCAGGCAAGAGCAAACAAAAAAATAACGATCCCAAGGGCATCTTGAGTTTGCATTATTAGATACAAGAATGCACAGAAGAAAGGGCAAGTGTGCGGGTACATGGCCAAACATCTGGATTTAGAATTGGCTCTGTGTCTGAAATTCCCAAAATATTGAGTGTGTTGAGATTTATTATTCTGCCTTGCTTAGCCCTGAGTCTCAAGATTCAGACTCTAAAAATTTCCCTACTGTTTTTTTAAGGGATGAAGGCTTGAGGCTGATGTCTGAGTTTAAGTTCAAGCCATTAAACAATTATCCTATAGCTGTGAGAAGAGGGGAACAACTTCATAGACTCAGGCAAGGTTGATTCAGGCTTTTGTACTTTGTGAACATGGTTGTATTTTTTTTTATTCCAATGAGTCAGATTCTCTGCATGAAAGCAACAAACCCAGCAGTGATTCACCTTTTTTCATGATTGGGCTCAGAGTTGTTCAGTAGTGGTATTTATATGCTCTCATTAAAAGGCTTACAAATGGGCTAAGAAAAGCCTGGTATTGTGGTCATTCTTGTGGAAGCTTGCATATCCATTTCATCTGTAGACAAGTTGAGCCTTCATTTTGTAAAATCCTGATTGCATCTCCATCTTTTTTGACTGGTTGTTTTGGCAGGCAAATAATACAGTTTATCATTGATGCTGTAAGATTACTGTTATAACTTCATGGTTTCATTATTTAGATCATTTTGTGTTAGCATCTCTGAAAGCTAGGAATGTCAGGCTTATAGGTTGTGCTTTAGTTTGGACACTCAGATTTTTCCACATGTTTTAGATGCAGAGAAGGAGGAGGAACTTCATAGTTAGGACAGGTACCTTGTACATCACATGATTTTAAAAAGGCTGATCAGGCTCTTGCTACAATTAAAGGCCTGCAAAATTTTCAGCCTCCAGATATCTTGAATAGATTTTGTAAAGAAAAAATAAATACACTAATAAATCTTTGTTGTTGCCATTTGAATTTATTTTTCCACTTGTTATTCATTCAGTGTATGCTCTTGCATAGCACAGACACAAAGTTATCAGGTGAAGTATAGGTATTAGTGCAATTGGCAAAGATTTTGCTGTAGGAGAAATGCCAGTGCTTTTTATTTAATTTTATTTGATTTTGGTTTATTTTAGTTTATTTTATTTGAGCTTGTTGAGCAGTGCTTTGTGCAGTGCTAATTTGCAAGTAAGAGAGAAAAATGCATTCTACCTTCAAAGACATCTTTCTTGAAAAAGCTGGCCCAGCTACCATCAGCTAATGAAGTTCCACCACACAAAGCGCATACATTCCAGTGCAGACTCTAGCATCAATGTTTTCATTATTCTACATTGGGATTTTGTCCTCTGCAAAATTAAAACTAATTTTTGTAGCTGAAGGTTATGACTATAGAATGTTATTATGCTTATTTGTATGTATTAAATGAGATGTAGACGTTCAGAGGAAAATGTTGGGGTTTTCTCTTACCACAAACCTTTTAGGGTCAGAGAGTAAAGAATGGATTTTGTTACCTTCTCAGCTTATGTAAGTGTACAAATTAATTTCTTCCAAATGCTTGCTACTGTAGTTGGCATTATTCACTATCACTTCTGCCAGCACCGGGTTTCAAGTTTGATTCACAAATAGAATGGAAGGAACAGCTTTTTTCATGAAAAAAAAGTAGATTTGGGCTAGAATGTGCAGGATCTTCTAAGATTCACACATACCTTGTAACTCAGATGTTCAGAGACGTCTAATGGCAGTGCTTCTAGTGGAAGTCGGTGGAATATAGGAGTAATCAATAGCTTTGCGAAGTTGGGCCTTTGGCCATTATCTTTCTTATTGTGCTGATATTTTTTTAGGATCAGAAGTCTCTCTTTGTAGAGGAATGTGTATCTGTTGAAAGACAAGAGAATTCTGACATGGAATGGAAGTGGGCATTCCCTGGTGTGTGAACTCTGAATGTGTGATTTCCCCAAACAATTCTCTAAAAAGTACTTTAAGCCAAGCCACACTCCAGCAGTAAGCGTAGATCAGCGATGGGCAGCCACAAATGGTTCAGATACGCAGCCAAAAGTTCAGATGCTCAAAGAAAGCTTGTTCAAACCTCTTGAGTCCACAAAACTGTGGTGGAAATCTCACAAGAACAGACTTTCTTTGTGAGATTTATTACATGCCTACTTCAAGTCCCAGCTGGAAATACCACAGAACAGTCTTTCCCATTGTATTTTGACATTTCAGCTGTGGCTAGAAATAAGAGGTAAAAGAACTTAGCATAACTTTTGAGGATGTTGGAACTTTGAAATGGTTGAGTTCAAACTTGGTTACAGCCATAAGAGAAGGCCTGGCCTGTACTTTTCTAAACACATTTTGCAAACACTTAATGTGTACTGTTGCACATGCTGCAAGTAGAGATTTCCAGAGGCCTGTCAGAAATCGGTCAGGCACATACTTTCTCTTTCAGCAAGGGATATATCAAACTTCCATGTCCGGATTTATGTGATGCATGGGGCATTACAATATAGCCTTGGTTAATTAGCAAAACATCAAGAGAAAGCACAGTACTATAAAAATTATACTTGTCTTTGCTGCCAACAGATGTTAAATTTCAGGATTTCATAACTGTGATATATATTTATGCCGAATTTGACAAGGGTATTTTTTAACACAGAGAGAGAAAGAGATGAAAAGTCACATCTGAGTTTTAAGAAAAGGACAGGATCTAATTTAGGATTTGTGAGAAGATTTTTGGTTTGCTTATTTTACTGAACCTTTGCAAAGTTTTATTTGATGCAAAATCATGCTAGTTGCCTTCATTTTCATCAATTTCATTAATAGTTCTGTGGTTCTCTAATTGGAAGATTGAATCAATGAATTTCCTAACTCTAACTTCTGCGATTCAACATACTTGCACTTAAAAAACAGAGTACACACAAAGTTGTGTGTCTGCTTCCCAGGGTGAGCTGTGTGCAGCTACACTCCATAAATAACACTTGGCTGCCTTCTCACCATGTTCTCCTGTCTTGTTTTCCCACAACATATATGTATGTATTTTATAGCCCACCTGTTTCCTTCCCATGGCATCGACATTCTTGGTTTCAAGACTGGCACAGACTGATTCTTTATACATATAATTAAGCCTAAGTAATTAAAAATACCTCCATGTTCCTTAAGGCAATACAGTTCTTGAGTCATTTTGATAAACAGGTATCACAGTCCATTGTGTGTATGTTATATGCAAACTTTTACCTGCAAAGCTTACGAGTTGTATGGCTTCCATGTGCACACTGGTGGAACATGTGAGGGAAGGGATGAAAGCAATTAATCTTTAAGAAACAAGCGCTTATTTTCTGAAAAGTATAAACTCTGAGGTATATCTAAACACCATACTGGGATATCCCCCAGTCTCAATCTTGGGAGAAACTGAAGTTTTTACTTATTTCAGTGGGATAGATTACAAGTTAAAAGTCTCCAGCAGTAAAGTGAGACTCATCTTACTTTGTATGTGCTTGTCTTTACATTTATTGCTCTGTCTTGAGTATAAATAACAGAATTAACTTAAGTTTCATGGGTTTGAGTTCTACATGATCTTTAACCCCTGTTGCCTGTAGAGAGTCTGGACAAACTTTGTGATGTTTTTACGTGTGTTTGTAGAAAGGTGGCTTCCTGTCTCATAATTCTCCTAAGATGTCAGACTGCGTTAAAACGGCCCAGTTCCACCACACTGCAGTCATTAATCAGTAGAGTGGAGCTGGTGAACCTTACTGAACTTAGCGACAAAATTGGATTGATGGGAGCAGATGAGATTGTTGCAAACATTTCACATGACTGATTCCTTGACAGCTCTAATTGCTGGAAAGTTTACTTCTCTTGTGGGTCAGAAGCGGGAAACTGTGTTCTCCTGATTTACAGCGTGGGAGACTCGCCAGTGTTGCCTTGCATCTAGCTGGAGGATTCCCCTCTTGCATTTTTGTTTATTTCTCATTGCCATCAATGTTCATTTGTTTCTCATTTTATGTTTAGAGCATACTTAGAAAAGAAGCCAAAATACAAACAATTCTTAGATGTTAATGAGATTCTGAGGCCAAAATAAAATCTTGGGAAGAAAGAAAAAGTGCTGCGCATTAGGGAACAAAATCAAACCAGATCAAACACATGCTCTGAATTTCACTCTTTGTTAGAAAGAGTAACAGGAAAGATTCTGTAGTATCTTCCATTAGAGAACTACAGTATGCTTCCTAAAAATCAATGCTTTATTCCTCGCAATCCTAAATCATTACCTAACAGGTACAAGTGGATTTGACCAGTCAAATGTGGAACCACCAATGAGTTTGTAGCTTACACTCTTCTTTCACTGATTTTTATTTAAATCTGGAGAGCTTTCGTAAACTCTCTTGGATCCTGGGGGAAAAAACAAAGACACCCCCCCTCCCAAAAAAAAACCCACAACAAAACCCCATAATATCCTGGGTGTGGATCAGATGGCCTGGCACATCAGTTCCACAGAAGTATAAGGCTCTAGTAGATACCAGTGCACAGTGTAGCCTGATGCCATCAAGGTATCAAGGGGTGGAACCCATTTGTATTTCTGGAGTGACAGGAGGATCCCAGTAATTGACTGCACTGGAGGCTGAAATCAGCCTGACTG
>NW_009910616.1:0-8804 GCF_000696875.1 Nestor notabilis
AGGATGGCAGCGGCTTTGGAAGCCGAGGAACGCGCACAGCCGTTCACAAGTTGAGGTCTGCGTGTTTCCTTCTGTTGATAAAAAAACAAAAATCGCGTTTCAGGTGCACTGTTCTAAAGGAAAATAATACAGGTTTCTTGATTTTGGCGGTAACTTTGTGTGCATCATACTACTACGGTCTTTTATTCCATTTTGACTGACCTAAATAGTTAAGCTTAGTGAATTTCCCCGGTTTTCCTTTCTAGTCTCCTCCCAGCCCTTATCAAGCTTACTTGCTGCTTTACGTTATTTTAGAAGCATGCAGGGTACTGATGGCCAGGTATAAGTTCCGCCCTGCATCTCAGAATGCTGTGGTGTAATGTACACTATAACTTTTAGTTTTTGCACTATTGACTTGTCATACAGCTGAGAATTGTTTCTTCATCCGCTGTTCTGGCTTCAGCTGTCAAAATGAGCTAACCTGCTTGGATGCTTCCCCTCCTTATGTTTTCTTTCCTTGTTATTTGAAGCCAGCTCAATTAATTTATTGAACTACTTACTTTAATAATCTTATTGAGCTTTTTTTTTTTGCCGCATTTTATTTCATGCTGACACTTTAAAGCGCACGGATAGTATATGGCAGTGAGTTTAGGATGTCAGCTAGAATAATTAAGCTTTTTAAAAATTGAGCTGTCATATTTCAAGCATAATTCTGTGCAATTAGCTACTGAAAGCATAGCATTACTGACATTTATTCATTGGAGTTTTGCCTGAATCATTAGTTTTTATGGTCGTAAAATGTAGTCGATTGTATTCTTTAAGTTAGACACTTTGTTTTTGTGTGATGTTCACAGTGCAATGACCTTCTGGATGAACAGCAGCCCTGGCATTGAGGTTGCTGCCAACTGTTGTTTTAAATACATTTTGGCACCAAGCACTGAAGAAGTGTCATTGTTCTAGAATGTGTCTTCAGCAACAAAAGCATGATGGTTTTCCTCACTTTTTGTAATTGTTACAAAAATATCTAGCAAAATGTATTGCTTGTGGATGCACAGAGTAGTTAGGGGTATTGGAAGAAGTATAGTTGCCCCTCAGTCACTCATCAGCCCAGGTAACTTGTCCCATGTAGTGTTTCTAAGACCTAAGCTACAGACCTACCTTAACCATACTTCCAGTTTGAAGACATAGCTTAAAGTGAAATAGTTCATTCCAGTTTCTCTTCAGGGAAAGACTTCTGTTGGGTAGAATCCACACTCTACTCATCTAGAATGTGTCACAATAAAAGGAGCCTACAAGAACTGCTCTGTAACTTGAAGCTCGTGCTTCTGGATTTCTTTTGTTTGCAGAAGTTGGTTTAGGAAAGTTGTACACTTTTCAGAGTCTTTTTTCATTTCCTTCAGTCTTTGCTAACTTCTGTCGCGTTCTACTACCCACATGAAGTAAACTTGCATACCTTTACTCATCCACACATTCAACTTGAAGGGGCAGAGGCCTCATATAAGCTTTGAAATTAGTGAGTAGTAGTGCATGTCTACATTTAAGTTTTGCCTACGTGTTTTAACATACGTTATACGCAGAACCAGAATTTCCAGATAGACCCTGACAACCTAAGTTATGTTGACTGAGCACCTCATTTCAGTGTACTCATATTTTTATTTGTCTTTGCGTGATAATTTTATGTAAGATGTGCTTGGTTGTTTTCCTTACTTTCAAAGTTACTTCATGTGCTAATGTAAAATCACAAAATTGCGTGGCAGAGAAGGGGGGGTGAGAGGGGGACCGAACACATCACATGGAAGAGTTGTTGCCAGGGTCTAAAGATAGATCCTTGTTTTTCTAAAATATTTTGGTTTTATTAATTGTCTGTGATCTACTTGTGAGGTTTCCTGTAACTGTTCTCATACATCTTAATAAGATTTCAGCGGAGATTCTTGCTTGATGTTGAATCAAATAAATATGTTCCCTGGGAAGATAAAGGTAAAGTGGAAACATATAGTTTGCTCAGTATTTTGGGTAGTTAATTCTTTTGGAAATGAAAAATTAAATTGTGTGTCTGTTTTGGTTCTACTGGGAGCAATGGAATTTGTAAAATAGAATTTCTTGTTTCAAATATTAGCTTACTTGGCTTGATTGTATAATGTTTTCGGTTTTGAGACAGTGGCTACGTAACTTCTACTTTTTTTTTTTTATTCTTAAAAAAAAAGAAAAACCAAAACTTGGACTGAACCCAAAGGTTGATAATGCTTTTGAAGCCATAGTATTTCTCTCTAAATAGCTCTCCTTCACATGCTGTACCAATAAAACCAAGAGATGTTTTGGTTTGAAAGACAAGAGGTGATGAAACAAAGATAAGTGACATTATGACATTAGAAAGTTTTTGATCATATTGAGGTTGTGCAGAAGAAAATGCATCCATGTACCATACAAGTGAAGATGTGATAATCCTGCTACAATACAATGTGAAAAAATACACATTGGTTATGACCTCAAGTATCATAAATGAAAGCAGACTAATAATGAAAGCTGTCTCATTTCTTTCACTGAGAAGCAGTTGTCATAGCTTGTGAGTGTGAATTCACACTTGGTAAAGTTATTACTGAGAAACTGTTCTACAGCACCCACACAGGGTGAACACAGCAGATCGGGTGATGGTAACTGCATCCGTCCAAGAGTCTAGAGTGCTAGACAAGTCCATAGAGAGGAATCAGATCTGAGCTCAAGTCTGAAAGTCAACTCAGGGTCAGGATGAGCCCCAGTGAAAGTAACCAGGGTCATCCAAGAGTCCCATGATGACTGCACAAGTCCTTAGCGACGAGGTGGGTCTGACAAGCTTCGAGCAGTTTGGGCATCCTCAAGGTGCTGACAGGTTATTCTTTAATAGACTAAACCAGCAGAAGTAAATTTTGTATGACAAAGGCAAATTTCTGATGGAGCTGTCTCCTTGTGCTTTTTTCTTCTTTCTTTTTTAAATGTCATAGGATTGGGGGTAGTTGTAATCTTCTGTCTTGGGTGGTCATCCAGTTACAAAGGTTCTGAAACAGCGATCTCTTGAAACCCAGTGCAAATTTCATGTACTCTGAAACAATTCAACAATTCATCTACAATAGAAATGTGTTTGTTCTGTTTTCGGTTGTTATTTTTTTTAAATTATTTTTTATTATAAGTTAATGGTACTACTACTTAAGAGAAGAAATTCTTTTTTTCAAGTAGAGCTATGAATTTCACAGGCCTTTGTGGCTTGGCTGACGGTAAGATTCAAGGGCTGGTTGTTAAGTCATTTAAACATATGCAACAGTTACTTATAAGTGGCTGTAGAAACTGAGTTCTGTTATGAATTCTGTTTTGTTAGTTCATCTGATGTGTTTAGAGCTCTGAGCAGGTGCAAGTATTTGATACTATAGAAATTAATTAAAGGACTGAAAACTAATGTATGTTTTTGTTTAAATGTGAATGGTGACCTTCGGGTAAAAGCCAAACCACCATGTGATACGCATGAAGATTTAAACAGAGTGGCCTATGTATTGTTCAGTTTTAGTGTGGAAGAACACAATCATGAAAACCTCAAATGTATGTAATGTTAATTATACGAGTAGGTTTTTTTGGTGGGATTAGGTATCCAAACTGGTTAGCTTCAAGTTGTTGCTTCAAAAAGACACGGATCATTTGTAGTTCTGTCATGACTGCCATTCTTGTGTGGATGTCAGAGATGCTCAAGATACCTAAAAATGGCGTTAGACACCTGACTTGCTCCCACTGAGGTCACAGGATTACTTGAGTTGCTAGAGCTAAGTATATGTTAAGAGTTTAAATTTACTGCAGAGGTAATTCCAGTTATAAATTGAATATTACACTTAATCTGACTCATGTGAGCACAAATTAATCTAGCTGGTTTGGCAGGAAGTGCAAGCTGGAGGTTTTATGCTGAAGCTGATAATGCAGATGACTGCTACCTTGTTTGGCAGCAGAATCTATACAGTTAACATGCTGCTTGCTCAAGTGAAGTTAAAATGATAGAAACTTACAGGAAGAAAGAGAAGTGTTAACTATTTTTGAAGGATGAAGTGTTTCTGCAGTATTTGTGCTTTAGCATTCAAAGGTTTGGTAGTGAGCCTATATGCATAATTGACTTTTTGTTGTTTTATATGACTATGAAATATACCCAATTAAGTTGTCTGGCTTTAAATTAGCCAAAGACATAAAATATTTTTCTGACTTTATCACCTAATTTCCTTTCATGTCTTCAAAATTTATATATTTCCCTAAATCTTGCATAATTTAATGCTGCACATCATGATATTGGAAGTGTCCTTTAGCTGGCCTACATAGTAGTTAGCTTGAAGAGTACACTTCATCAGTGCTGTAACTGCACTGTAATCTATTAAAATTGTGAAATGTTTTAATAGATACTCAGTAGCAGTTATAGTTGCATTTTTTTCCCAGATTTTTGTTAAAGTGTTAGCACATACAGCCATTAGTAGTAGTATTGCACTATATACTATATACTATCTTCAACATTACAAAGAGGAACAGAACATGTGTTTCAGAACAGAGGAAGGAGAAAGATTTGAGAATAGTTATGAGATGGAGATTATACTTTTTTAGACATCCAGCTCTCCACTGCAGGGTGGGGCTGGTGCAAGCTTCAGGACAAACTGGGCCTTGTGAGCCTCTGAAGTTCTTTTTGGTTTCAGAGGCGAGGAATTGAATTTACCTTGCTCAGTAGCTCAGAACCCTTCTTAGCTCTGCTTCTGTGACATAATGTAGCATATAATAAGCACTGCTTGAGAACCAAGTATAGGAAAGCCCAGCTGGCTACTTTTATGCTATCCTATTTAGTAATTGTGTTTGGGCAGTGCTAGAGTGAAAATTTTCTGGGTATCATTCTGTGAGGGGGGTGGGAAATGGCTGATCAGTGAATGAGATCTTAAACTTGAAATTGTGAAAGAACTGTTGTAGTGGTTACTCAAATTTCTATTTTTTTATTGTGAGAGGTACTAAATAATCTTTATTCTGCCTCTTAAGTTACTAATTCCTTTAGATGTAAGCTTTGAGGACAATATTTTTTTTTTTTTGTTAGTAAGTGGTTTTTAATAATAGTTTAGAATATATTATAAGAGTTCCTTCACACTGTTAAATGTAAACTGTTTATACAGCTAACATACTATTAAGATAGCGAAACACGGAATCTCAATTTAGTTGCTTTTGTGAAGTTTCTGTACCTTGACTTGGTCTTGGGCATGGGATGATGAAGTAAGAAACAAAGCATGAAGAATCAGCAAGGTTTGACACTGCATTAAAGCATCAGTAGTTTCTTGAAACTTAACTTTTCCATGTACATCTTGTTGTGGCATGCAAAAGGAGGAAGTCTTTGGGAAATTTAGCTGTTTAATTTATACTGAGTGTTTACTGAACATGTGCAAATTTCAGTTTCAGAGGTGGTGGGATGTAGCATGTTATGATACTGAAAAATACAATTCATGTGCAGGCTGTTGTCTTTTCCAAGTGTCAGGTCCTGATTTAAAAACCTGAAACCTAACAGTTCGCAGGAGGGGGAAAATAACTTTATTTTTTTTTATTTTAAGATACTCATTGCTGGCCAAATACTTTTTTTTTTTTTTTCCCCTTTTTAATTTCCCATCCCAGTTTTGTTCTCAAAAGGTAGGCTTTGTCAGAAATGTCTCCCCAGAAATGCTCATGAGGACATACTGAAAACAAAATGTGTTTCAATATGGGTCAGTTTGGAGAGTTTCAATTGAAACAGCAATAGCTTTAATTCCTCTCCAGAACTCATTTATGAGAAGTGGAGTGGGTAGTTTTCTCTTCCATCAAGAAATCAAAAAACTCAGATCAACAAACAAACTTCTAGGCATTTTTTTTTGTGCATTTTTGCTTAATTTTCTGAGCCAGTGGTGTGATCTTAGGAAGTACTCAACAGTGAGCAGGAAGTACAACTCTTACCATTAAAAAAAACCAAACCAACCCAAACTAGACCAAAACCAAACAACAAACTAAACCAACCAAACAACCAACAACCCCAGACCCCAGGATGAATTCTTACTGGAAAGCGTACAATTAGTGTCACTTATGTTTAGAAAAAGCTACTATGAAGTGTGTATTGGGAATAAATTGTGATAATCAGTTGAGAGCTTACCTTGAGATGAAAAGTTCATCCTTTTCATGTAAGATAACAAAGTCTTTTAGTAGGAGTGGTAGGGATAAGAAATCCTAGTTGGTCAAGACTGACTGCTAGATCTGTGGATCTAATCTCATGACTTCTCTAGGGTGGATATATCAGTCTGGATTCAGTCCTGATAGACCTCTGCTTTTATTCTGTATACAGTCAGAGTTATTTTAAGGAATAATGTCATTGTTGAGCATGTTGAGTAATTAGGAGGATAAGGTTGGGGTTGTGCTTCTCTTGCTTTCTGGGCACTTCCCTCCAAGCACAAAGAGCAGCAGGGAAAGCGCATGGCTAGGTGGTTATGGAACAGTAAACGCTGAAGATATTTGCAAAGTGAAGGCTAGTTGATGTCACTGACTGGTAAGCAGTTAGGTTGGATAAAATTATTTGTGGGGATCTTGAAATTAAAAAGGATTGTATGGTGGCAGAGTTTGAAGGGTAGCCAGTGACTGATGAGGGACATGGTAGGATTGGTACAGTGAATTGACAATATAAAGAGACTTCATCTTCTAAGATGTTTTGCGATGAGGAGTACTGTTTTCTCAGCTTGGATTTTAACTGCTCCAGTCATTAAGAGTTCTTAACATAGAACTTAATGCAGAAATAAGGTAGAAAATGAAGATTTCTACAGTCATCTTTAGTCGCTTAATCTCTTGGCTGTACTTAAGGAGCTACGTAACTAATACAGTATTTCCATGTTTCTTTTTTCTGATTTCATTCACTACAAATGATTAAACTTCTTCTTTTTAAAATTCGTTTTTGTGTTCATAGTATATTGTTTCTCCTTACTCTCTTTTTCCTGGGACTAACCATGTGTACCTGTCAGTTTACTCAGATTTTTGGTGCTGTCCTGTGAATTCCAAGGAAATCTAAAAAAAAAAAAAATAAAAAAATAAAAATTCTGTCACTTCTAAGTGCAGCATTTCAATTTTACGCTTTTTCCAAACAACAAGAATATTGTATTTTTTTGATGTACAATAGTCCTGGTACCCAAGTCTTAGAAGATACTTAGTTGTTCTTATTTGCTTTTGTTAATCAGTGTTAAAAATTTGCCTTATGATCCCATTTCCTTATAATTACCTTTGTTTTCCATCTTTCCTTTATGGTAAAAGTATCTTACAAATTTTTCCCTGTTCCTTTTTCCAACAGATATTTTTGTTCTATTTAGGTTATGTGACTTTTTATTTGAAATTCTTGTTTTCAGTTGCTGATGTGTTGTAAAACCATTATAATGTCTATAGAAATCAGTGTTCAGAGTGTTTATAAGCTCTGTTTCTTGACCTCTGCAATAAGATGTTGCTTTTACTTCCCTATTGGTCATTGGGAGCACACTTAAAAATGCTGAAGTAAATTAAATGTTCTGTGCAGAGCACTGATGTCACTTAGTTCCACTTCAAGAAAAAACACTGCACAAGCACATCTTGTCATTGTTTTATTTTTAGCTTTTTCTTTTTTTTTCCCCCTCTCATGTTAAAGTATTTGTGCAAATGATAAATGCTTTTGCCTTTTTGATAGAAGAAAGGATGTATCTCAAAAGTGAAAACTTTTTTTCAGCAGCCTGAACGACAGTTTGGAGGGTGACAATTCCTAGTTCACTTCTTTCTCTTCATTTATATCAGTCAGAACTAATAATGTAAACGTAGCTGAAGGTGTTTTAAAGAATATTACTGAGTTCTGTATGCTACCAAGGATCTCATTCATGGTGGAACAATGCTGGACCTATTCCCAGTGAACAGTAATAAAAAGAATCACTATGGATGTATCTAATTCTTTGGTCTTCAATTTTCTAATCTCTTGTGTATTAATGAAACCTGGTAGCTGATGACTAGTTTTGGTCTCCTAGACAACGGAGGTCTCTGTTCCTTTTAATTTGTTTTTCAAAAAGCTGTAAAAACTTGCATAGAACAGATTATTCTGCTCCATTTTAAACATTCTCACTTGTAATTAATTGTGTTTGAACACCCTCTATGATGACTGGGTATTCAGTTAATTTTATCTGTATCTGAGTGATGTGAGCATAATTTGTTAACTTGGCACAGGAGACATTTTTAGTAGTTCTATAGATGTTCTTGACAATGTGAGATAAAATGTGTTGTGTTTTCTGGTTTTGTTTATGTTTGGGGTTTTTTTGTTTGTTTGTTTGTTTGTTGTTGGTTTTTTTTATTTTATTTTCCAACTGACTTTTCTATTCTTGATGCTAATACTGGGGTGCTTCTTGAACCGGACTGCTAGTGATTCTGATTGTGATGCTAATCTTTGCTTTTGAGGTGGACATTATAGCAGAGAGACAAGAAACAGTTAAAATGAAAGTTTAGAAGGAAAGCACTTAATTTTTTCTTTTCCTTAAAACTCCAGTCTTCTGAACTAGTTCAGATCTTGAAAATTCAGCTGAAGTGAATGTGTGTGCCTGAAATAAATCAGTAGCTGGGCATGAAAGATGGCCTGTTTATAAATTCTGTTCCAAGGTTGCTATCACTAATAGTATTAAATAAAAAGATCAGAAACTCAGGAGCATAGCAGGAGTTTGGGTGAGAGTAAGGCTGGAGAAGGAAGTGTGAATTGGAGGGAGGGAACAAGGAGCTGTACAAGATGAGAATTTCAGGGATCAGCACTCAAAGTAGCAGGACTGGGAACTGGACAAGCA
>NW_009910616.1:8835-21466 GCF_000696875.1 Nestor notabilis
AGCTGAGGAAAATCATGTTGTGGCAAGGGTGGGTCCAATTTGGGCAGAAGTACTGATCCACCAGAACATAGCTTTCCTCAGGCTCAGGTGGGACTGGACATTTTACAGTTGCTGCATTCAGTGGCTGACATTAGAGTATTTAAAGCATGTCCCAGAAATTCCCAATCTTCAGTATTTGCAGAGGGTAACCTGATTTTTAATCACGTAAATCATGCAGCAAGTTGAGGTCTCTGGGTATTTGATGGTTCCAGCCCTGCTGCTGCTTTGTGTTCTTTTCCGTATATTATTACCTATTAGAATTTGTCTTTGTGTCTTTTTTTCTGCTAGTTAATACTAAAACAACACACACACCCACACACCCCAAACTAAAAAATAATGCATTTTAACTCTGTTATTTGGGTGGAATATAAATATGGAAAAGTAAGTTATGCCAGCCTAGATTTACTTATTCTTGTAGAATATTAATGGTTTTACTCACTAAAATATACCCTGTCATGCAATATAGAAATTTGATAGCATTCATTTAAATGCCACTTTTTCTCTGGGTATGTGGTCCTGCACAACGTTTATTGTATGTGTTCATTAATCAAACCCTGATTAACTCTAAATTCAATGGTTTATTGTTCAGCAGTGAGTATGAGTGCTTCAGTTTGCCTCACTGTATTTATAATTAGTTGGCATTTGCTCTATTTTTAAAATGAATGCAGTCAGTGTAAGGTAAATGAGTCAAAGTAATTCTTTGTATTCCTTGGGATGTCAGGTCTAATTTCTTCAGAAATACTGTAAGAAGTGTTCCGAAATACAAAGTGCAGCTCCTGTTGGCGCCAGTTGTTCAATGCTCTGTAGGTATTCAGTACAGTTTGAAATCTAGCAGCCTGCACCTGGGTACCCAGACGACAAAGAGCTTGTTTCTTGCCATGCTGAGGATAGCTCTAGCATTAGAGAAGATCACAGTGAGTGAGTATAGGAGAGGTATGGATCTTCAGGGTAATACTTGCCTCCTTCAGCTACGAGTCTTGCGATCTCTGGTTTACTTTTCCATGAGTCTCTCTGAATGTGGAAGAAATCAGGCCATGAACTTCTATTAAGTGCAGGCTGTGTAACTGAGGTTTTCTGAGAGCAGAATTTGAATGCTACTTGCCATGGTGGGGTTCAGTTTGTGTATTTTAGTATTTGGGGTTTTTTTAGGTGATGAAATTTTTCTTAGATAGAGCTGGTGTTGAATATACTCTGAGACATTCAGGGTTTTTTGGTTTTTTTTTCAGAGCTGCTGATGCTTTGGGAAACAATAGTATTTGGCAGAAGTATAGTAATTGTAATTCAAAATGGGATGGACTTCTGGTGGAGGGCTTCTTGCTTTACTCTCTGTATTTAAGCATGCAACTTATTTCTAGTACTAAGACTTTTGATGTAGTAAGCTTGTTTGGCTCAGCCCGTGTTTCCTGTTGTTTGTCAGTGTTAGAATATCACAATAGCTGTTTGAAGAGATCTGAGAAACTTCCCCCTCCCCCCCATCTTCTCTAAAACACTTGGAGTAAAAAGGCTTTCTTTCATCAGGTATTTATTCTTGTTTGCATATTGTATTTCTAAATATAGATTGCTCTTCTGAATTTGACTTGACCACTCGTTCCTGCTTTTTGGAAATTGCTGCTGTTCAGTGGCTGTCCCATGAGTCTGATATTCTGGTTATTCAGATAATTGCATTTACTGTCATTCATGGACATAGTTGAGCTGAGTTATGTGGTTAGTACAGCACTCTACAAACAGAAGTTTATTATTGAAATGTACTTTTAAAGGAGCTAATTTAACTACTAAGTGCTATTTGAGTTTCAATAATGTAGGCATGTTGTTCCACTATGTGGCTGATGGTTAGCTGTTACTAGTTTCATACGTGTCTATACTTGAGCATTTTTGTTGTGTGTGGAAGAGTGAATGATACAAAAGCATTTGTGAAGTGGGTACCATACTGAAAGCATGAACAAAAAATTGAGTATTTTGTACGCTGCCAATTCACACTTACATGTAAAGGCTAGAAAATGTGTATTGGGTCTGGCTAGGATGGAGTTAATTTTTTTTCATAGCAGTCCCTGCAATATTGTGTTTCAGATTTGCGACCAAAACAGTGCTGGTAAGGCAGAGTGTTTCAACTGTTACTGAACTGTGCTTCCATGGCATCAAGGCCTTTTCTGTTTCACACCCTGCTTAACTCTGGGAGTAGTCTGGGGTTGGGCAAGAGGTTGCGAGGGGAGACAGGCAGGACAGCTGACTGACGATTCTCTCTCCCATTCCACTGGAGAGGGTAGAGAAAAAAAGCAGACATTAGGAAAACTCTGTTCCTGCATCTGTAGGTTGAGTTACTACTTTCAAGACTAAGCTAATGGTGTAACAGATGCTGATTCTAAGAATCTAGATTTTAGTTTTCAGTACCTTAATAATTTGTATATTTGCTTAAGTGTAGATTAAATCACTATATTTTTTTATTAGACAAATATTTCATGTAGAGGTTTTAAAGGAAATTTGAATGTAAATGTATATAAATGTAAATATTTTCTTCCCAGTCTTTATCAATCCCAGTTTCTTTCTACTATTGAACTAGACTGTTGAAATTGAGAAAATATGTTTATCTATACGTAACGGCCTGTGTAGTTCACTGGAGGAAAAAAATTGCACTATTTTCTTCATTTTACGAGTTCAGGGAAAACCAGAACTAGAGGTGCTTTTGACACTATGGGACACTGTTTCCTCAGCTTCCTTTTTCTGAAATGCTTTTCCTGTTCCTGAAGGTGTTGGAGGTTTTTTTGGGTAACGAAAACCAAGAGCTCCAGAAAGCTCTTTTCTTCTGTTGTACATTTTGGGTGTATAGTTGTGGGGTCCAGTGATCAATATAACGGGATAGTTTTCTTCCCTTTTCTGTTGAGAGCTTTTTTCTTTGCAAATCAAATATATCACAGATAGTTTCTTTTAGACTGTGTTAATCTAGGTTTATAGGAAACTCGGAATAAAGCGATGTCATCTGGAAGACAAAGAGGTGGATGTTTACAGTCTTTTTCAGTGAAAACAAACCTTTTTTAAGATTGAAACAAAAGCTGAGGTTTATATGTTACAGTGATGTAAGTGTTGACTTGTTGCTTATATACATGTGCCTACATTTACATAACTGTTTTCTCTTCTAGGATCCTTCTGTTACACAAGTGACAAGAAATGTTCCTCCAGGGCTAGATGAGTACAATCCTTTTTCTGATTCAAGAACAGTAAGCACGGTTATTTCTTAATCATGCTATTAACATTTTTAGGTAAGATTTGTAAAGTATTGTTTTCAGAGTTTTGGACTTACATTGTGAAACATGTGATGGGCTAGCTAGAGGTGATGGAAGATGTGTAAGGATAGATAGTCCCATGAAGTATTTGGGGGATTCAGTAGTTATTAGTTTAAGTGAGCTTTGACCTGTTAAGGAACAGTGGCTCTCAGAAAGGGGGGCAAAATGGAATTCATTTTTTTACCCTGTTGAGGAGGAATTCTGGCAGTCTGTCCTTATGTTTTTCTGAATTCTGCTTGCTTTAAAGCTTGTGAGTGTAGCACACTTCCCCAGTGTCTGGCTTTTGATTTCCTTTTCACTTAATGAATGAAGGTGCTGCTCTGAATGAGAAAAAAACTGCATGTAAGTAACAGTCCACAGGCTATGCATAGTTGTGCTGTGGAAAAAGGAGTAATTTATGTTCAAGCAACATAGTTGGAGTTTGCCTTTTATTTGTATAGTTTTAGTTTGCCTTGTGCTTATTTTCATCCATGGTAGAGGGGGGCTGGGGTGGGAGGGACATAGGGAGTAGGGTAGTAACATCTTGTAACAGCATTTTTCAGTGGTTGCTTTTGTTCGTGAAGATCTTGTGCAAGATTAGCAAAATGTATGAATGATTTATGTCTGTCAGAATAATTTATAAACATTCAAATACAGTTTTTTTTCAAATGTAAGCTCATTTCCTATGGCAAATCTGATAGTGCTGATAGGGAATGTTGGTAGTTGAACCTTTGCAATTGTCACAGATGCCATGGCATACTTCACTCTAAAGAGAGAAGCAGCAGTGTGTTTATAAAACAGCAATTTAACAGTTCAATAGTAAATGCAACAGTGGTTTAACAAAATACAATTGCAAGGTAAATGTGATTATTTACTGCACAGAGGACAGGGTTAGACAAACTGTCATTGAGGCCTGAGGTTCAGAAGGGACCCTCTTACTTTCTGTATCCTTCCTGAGTTGTGTTTAGGTGCAGATGCATCCAGACTTAATCCCAGATGTTGTCAGCGGTTTATATGTAAAGGATTATATACGCACAATCAATCCTTGATATCACTTAGCTAAGATTTTGAAGTTGAGCATGCATGATGTGAATTACTCAGCAAGAATCTGTTGCAGCAAGAAATCTCTCAACCTAGAGGAGTAACCTTGAGAGGTGTCCTTGCTCAAAGGAAGATCCTGGCCTGCAGCCTGCTGCTATACAGGAAGGCTCAACAGGCCCTGGGCTGTCCACTATTTGTGGAGTGAGATAATTGATTCATAGTTACATTTGCATGCTGACTACAGAAGTTAGTTTCTTCCAAACTTGAACTGTACCTTAACCAGCACTGTGGTTAGGTGGTTGCATTGCTTAAATTAGCCCTTGGCTATTGTGTTGTTAACTCTCTCCCCCAAATCCACTTTGAGTCATGCAGCTATCACAACCAGAAGCATCCACTGTGACTGCCACTGGAGCTTATCACTTGAGCAGGATCACAGGAAATAAATGTCAGGTTGGGGCAGTAGGTGTAGAGCACACAGTCACAGCAATGCAGCAGTAAGGGTTCATACAGTGTTAAAATGCTACACTGGAACCAGCTTGGTTTTGATGAGTATGTCGTGGATCCCCTGTTAAAGGCAGAGTATTTTCAGCCAGCAAGAATATTAAATAAGTCTGCAAATTTTTTTTTCTCTCCAGACTCACAGTATCAGAAATTATCTTTCTGAAGCTTGAGGAGTTTAAAAAATGCTGTGTATTGACCTATGTTATAAAGACAGTAGGTCTTATTTAAAGAACCCCACAACAATCTAGAGCTACTCTGACATTTTTTAATTACATACGTATTTTAACATGCAGCTCTGTGGAAAGAGGAAAATTGAGTATTGGCTTTGAACAGTCAGCTGTGCATGTATAAAACATTCTAATTGTTCATTACAGATGTCACTCATATAGAAAAATTGGGAGGATGGAGAAAGTCTTTTAAGTCGGTGTTCAGATCTACTGAATATGTGCTATATTCATACACTGTGATTCAATAAATAATCTATGAGATGTTACCGAATTCATACAAACTGTCTATTGAATGAGTTCTCCATAGAGGAAAAGAAATTCCACAGGTTTTTCTGCAGAAGGCAAGACTGAAAGAGTAAAGTATATGTTCAGCTAAGAGTGCAGTAATAATCAACCTTTAGATGATACTTTATTCCTCTTTTTCTTGTGAATGCGGTACATGTTAGTATTTATTCTGTAATTATATGTATTGGCAGCAATGTACTCAGGTACCAGAGGATATGCTCACAATTTCATGTGATCACCTCTCTTTTCCTGCCAGCTTTGTGTGCAAGAGAAGAACGTACTATGCGCATAGAAATAAATATATGTGACAGGACTAAGGGAAGAGACAGTGGAAGTGAATGCCTTTAAAGGCTGGATAAACAGATAGAAGCAGGGTCTGTGAATTTTTAGACTTGGAGGATTATAATTTCTGTCATTGTAGGGATAGAAATTACTCTGCATTTTGTGTCTTGCTCAGAGCAAAAGTATCAAAATAGTTTCTGGGGACTTTGATTTGCTGCTGTTCCTTTTTCTACATTTGTTGGGAAGCTGAGTCATCTGGAACAATTTTGTGCAGGTAATCCCACTTCAAATGTTTGGAAACCACAGTGGTATTAGCAGGAAGGATGCGAACTGGTGGTAGCAAAGTATATCCCGGAGGCTTTTGTGCTCTTTAGTTTGAGAATCACTGGTCTGTTAGACTTCAAATGATATTTGTTTCACTATGAGTAATAATGTGTAGTTGTAGTTCTTAAGGAAGCTGAGAATGGTATGCTTCAATTAGAAATCAAAATTTCTAGTGGTAGTGGTAAGATGGTAGGTTGTGTTCTATAGCATTAATGCAGCATTAACCTTCTTTTCACCTTCCTTTCAAATTCAAGTTGCTAAAGCAAGCTGGACTGCAAAAATATTTTTTCTGTGAGAAAGTGACTTAAAACTCTGAACGCTGACATTTGTTGTCTTAGCTCAGTTGTGTTTTGCCTTTGCCAAGGGAGATGCTTCCTTCCACTTCTTGGTTATCAAGATAGGATGGGGCGGGGGGGAGGAAATTCTACTTTTTCTCAGTAGTCCTTATTTGAGTATTGAGAAATTATTTCAGTGCATTCACCTTTTATCAGTCGAATTACATCCTTCACATCTGCACTGGGAAATATGATAGAGAAATAACATGTAAGATGTAATGGGGAAAGTGAACAGTGTAGGAAATAATAGGTGTCAAGCATTACGACCTTGACATCTAACAGGAGAAATGAGTATTATTCCTGGTAGAAATGTCAGATTAAATATCACTGCCTGCATCTTCAGTGGTTTTGTCTCCAGCTCTAACAGTCACCATGGAGATTACTTTGTGTCTTTTTTTCATGTTTCTGAAATTAAGAAGGAACAGATGAGATTAGACAATTAGTATTTCTGCTTCATCATTTAATGAAAATACTGTTAAAGAAGGGTTTTACTCTGTTCCTGCTTCTACAAGTTTTGCTAATGCATGTTGAACTCCTCTAAGCACTCTGTGTATATATGCGTAACATGAATAGACACAATAACGCATATAGGAATCGATTTCAAATTGCTGCATTAAAAATTTGGAAAAGATTATTAATAGAGTTGAGGTGGTTTTGTTTTTAAGAGCCATTTCAATGGATTCACTCCCCACCCCCCATTAAATTGCTTGGCACCTCCCCACCTTCTGTCTTGTATCCAAACACAGTGAAGTGCTTATAAGAAACCAGATTGATCATCCACACCTGGCTTCTTGATGGAAATAGGTAGTTGGCTGAGTGTTAAGAAAAGTAAGATGGAAAATTACTAAAGCATGAACTGGAATGTACCTCAGCTGGCTTCAAAGCAGAGGAAGGAAAAGTGACAGCTGTCACACTCACTGTAGAGGAGCAGTGGGTTATGACTCTGTGTATCTATGTTCTGTGTAATCTGGTAGTTTTACGTTGGGGTGTTGTTAAAGGCAATGCCCTGTCTGTGGCAGCTTTTGTAGCTGGCCATTCTAGTGCCCTTGTGTGTGCAGATGTGTTTGTATTTGTGTGCATCCCTGGGATACACACTAAAGATGCTACTAGCTGAACCTGGAAACAGGATAGCCATAGCTGTCTTCATCAGCCTGAAATGGATAGCCCTCAAAGAGTCTCAGGAGAGCTGGACTGAGCTCCAGCAGTCAGACGGGAGGAGTCCCCAGGTCTCAGAGCCTCTCAGAAGTGGTAGGCTTTGTAATATCCCTTAACAGCTCTTGTCCCCCAGCCCCTTTTGACTTTCTTAGGATTCCAGAATTCATAGCCCCTGGTACAAATTCTTCCAGGGTACAGGCTTTTATGTAGGCAGCAGGTCTTTTACACAACTATCGTTATGTGCACAGTAGGTAGCAAGTCTAACACTGTATAGATGGTAAGTTAGCATATAGTGGAACCTAAACAATGTAGAAATCTGATTCAGAAGAATCTTGTACTTAATTAGTACCTTATATTAACGTCATGTATGCTGTTGGTTGACATCTTCGATGCTGTAGCTTGTGAGCTTTCTGATTAGTTTCTTTATTCATAAGCCTATATGCATGTTTCAGTCATTAGCAGTGCTGTAGGTTGTTCGGAGAAAACATCTTTCAAAGATAAATATTTTGAATTCATTGTTCAGATATTTTCTAGTCTGATAATCCACCTTTTTACACTATTACAGATAGTATTACTATTACTTTTTTACAGTATTATGGAGGGCTGTTGTAGTCCTTGTGGGAAACTATGAACAGTCTTGCTTATTAGTCTAGCAGGCAGCTGCTTCTTAGTTACGCTTTCAACGCTGTTGTTACTTTTTTTTTCCTTTTTAGCTTTTGTAGCATTGCCATGGCCTACAATGCATAATGCATAAGAGGTTTTGTTCAGTAGCTTTTTGTTATTGTGGTGCAGGTTTTCTATCTTACGTTTGAAGTAGATGGTTGTCTAGTTTTTGTAGGAGTTCTCATACAGGCCTTTTTCGTTACCACAGCATACTCCAACGTAAGGAGTTAATTAACTGTCTTTATTAACTGTCCTTAACCAGCTTCGAGACTCACAGAATCATTTAGGTTGAAATGACCTTAAGAATCACAAAGTCCACTTAACGGTTAACCTAACAATGTCAAATCCACCACTTAACCATGTCCCTAAGCGCCACATCTACGTGTCTTTTAAATACCTTAAGGGATGGTGACTCAACTTCTTCCCTGGGCAGCCTATCCCAGTGCTTGATGACCCTTTTGGTGAAGAAATCTTCCTTAATACCCAGTTGAAACCTCTCATGGTGTAACTTCTCTAGTCCTATCACTTACGAAAAGAGACTGACACCCACCTCGCTACAGCCTCCTCTGAGTAGTTGTAGAGAGTGATAAGGTCCCTTCTGAGCCTCCTTTTCTCCAGGCTAAGCCACCCTCGTTCCATCAGCTGCTCCCAATCACGCTTGTGCTCCAGACCCTTCACCAGCTTCGTTGCCCTTCTCTGGACCCGCTCCAGCACTTCAATATGTCTCTTGTAGTGAGGGGCCCAGAACTGAACACAGGATTCAAGGTGCAGCCTCACTAGTGCCCAGTGCAGGGGGATAAGCACTGCTGTGGCCCGGCTGGCCGCACTGTTTCTGATACAGGCCAGGATGCTGTTGGCATTCTTTGCCACCTGGGCACAAGCTGACTCATGTTCAACTGGCTGTTGACCAGCACACACAGGTCCTTTTCTAGCCACTCTTCCCCAAGCCTGTAACGTTGCAATGGGGTTGTTGTGACCTAAGAGCAGGACTTGGCATTTAACCTTCAGTTGTCTTCATTCCACAGTATTGAGTAATCTTTCTTAGGATGAAAAACTTCAATCACCAAGCATTTGAGGAATGAGACCTCTCTGGTATCTCAGTATTCTGTTAGGAGCTGATGTATAAAGTGGAAAGATAATTTTGAAATGCTGGAATCAGCTGATTGTTGCTGAGATGTACTGCAACATCACCAGAGATGGACTTTACTCAAGCATAGGTTTTCTCCACAGAGTACTGCATTTGTGCATTTCAAAATATGATTAGAAAATGTGCAGATAACCTGTACCAAGTCATAATTTGACAAGTGAGTGATATTTAGTTATTCCTGCTTTGCTTTAAGGTGTTTTTGTATTAAAAACATTACATTTCTCACTGTATTTTTGTTCTTGATTTTAGTCTTACTGGGGACAAATGGTTCTGCCTTACAAAATCTCAGAACAGGGAAGTCTTGCATGTTGCAAGTTCTACACAAAGAAAGACTTGTAGTTTCCCCCAGATGTACTTAAGAATAAAATAACATAATAGTAGCGCTATACAGATCTGCTTTAGTAAAGTTTGGTTGATAACTTCAATCCAGGTAATATTTTTTTTGCTTTGTTTGGTAGCTACTGGTTAGCATTGTGTATGATAGAGAGATGAGGGGAACATCAGAGATGATGACAATAATGGATGGGAATAAGGAGAGAACTAAAAAAAAAAAAAGGGGGGGGGGGAAGAACCTGAGCTACTAAAAGCTTCTTGTAAGCTGTATTCTGATAGGTGGTAACCAAGTGAATGAATTGCACAGTGGTACTTGAAACTAGATATGAGGGTACGTGCTGGTAGAGTAATTGAGCAGTAGATTATGGATCTTGAATTGGAGCATTTAATATGGTATATTGTTTCGCCAGTTAGCCAGGTGGTATATGCCTTTGTTAAATAGGAAGCTCTGGAAGACATTACTAATAAATGGCATCATGTTTCAGAATATGAATAAATCACTGTTAAATCCTGCAATTCTCTTAAACAGTAACTATACTTACTCATATTCATATCTGAACAAAGTTAAAATTCTGTTTACTTTCTACTGATACCTAAGATTCCATGTGTGTTTATAGGAAGTAGTGCAGTGTAAAACCAAATAAGTAGAACACTGCATCACAGAATATAGTTAATTTCTTTTTCCTAAAGGTTATAAATAATGCAGGCAGCACACCAGATTTTCAGTTTGTCAGTAACACTTCCTTTGAAACAACTTATATTGGTTCTTACAGAGTTAATGAAAAGATGTTTATTAGAATAGGAAACTGATTCCCTGAAATAGTCTCTTGTTTTCTTAGCCTCCTCCAGGAAATGTGAAAATGCCTAATGTACCCAGTACCCAGCCAGCAATAATGAAACCAACAGAAGAACCACCTGCTTACACACAGATTGCAAAGGTTTGTCTGCAACTTCAGGCACTAGGCTCCATTTAATTATAAGTATTTAAACACACTTGTGAAATAATGTATTTATTTCTGGAATAATGTATTCCTAATGATTTATGAAAGTTATTACTGCCTTTAAGTAATCAGTTAATGCATAAATTTGTGCAGTATTAGGCCAGTTTTCATCCATAGCTGGAGATGCTTAATTATAGAAAACAGACTTGGATTTTTTTATTTTGTATTTGTAATTTTAATCGATATTTAACAATGCTTGTTTTGTTCAGGAGCATGCCTTGGCCCAGGCAGAACTGCTAAAGCGTCAAGAAGAACTGGAAAGAAAAGCAGCTGAATTAGATCGCAGAGAAAGGGAAATGCAGAGTCTCAATCAGCAGGGGGGTATGCATGAAAAAATACTTCTTTAAATTGCAGATATTTCACATTTTCTTAGAAACTGTTTTAGGTTTACAGTGATGTTTTGAAACAGGTCAAAGGGGAGGGTTTATAATCTTTTCAGGAAAAGAAAGTTTATCTCCTTTGAGACAATGTGTGAATAAAAACTGTCCTGTCCTGTGCAGATTTTCACTGTTAAAATTTTAAGTTTGGCGTTAAGATGTTACTCTCTTGCTATCAGCTATTTTTATTCTAGGTTAATATCTAAGAATACAATTGAATAGAAATGGGGCAGTTAGAGAAGAAGTAAAAGTAACTCTATAAGTAACATCTCTTATTTCTGTCGTACATCATTATAGATGTAGGAGAACTTACCTGTTTTAAAACATTTTCTTTTTTATCGTCTTTCGCTGTGTTACAGACATAATATTATAAATAGCAGAAAGATCTATTATTAATTTTCTATTTTTCACAACAGTTTGGAACCTGTAGTCAAGCTCAGTAATCTCATTTTGCCACAAACTGTGTGCTGTGCAAAACCATTAGGTTTTGTAGAGCAGTTTCACAAATGAGAAGATTTACATCTCCCTAACTGAAGGTACTTTGCTAGAAGTAGATCTGTGGAATATTCCTTTTCAAAAGGAAGAACTTCAGTCTGAAGTTAGGAAAAAAGCTAAAACATAACAGTGTGCAAGGTTGACTTTGTGTCATCTTTTCACTTGCGTCTAGAATACTGACTGTATTTCCACATGTGCTGGTGTTTTAAAATACGTATTGGTGCAATTCCAGATAACATAATTGCTTAGTAATTCGAAGTCTTGTGAATTTTATAGAATAGAGTATTTCAGTTGGAAGGGGCCTACAACGATCATCTAGCCCAACTGCCTGACCACTTCAAGGCCGACCAGAAGTTACAGCATGTTATTAAGGGCATTGTCCAAATGCCTCTTAAACAGCAGCAGGCTTTGGGCATTGACCAACTCTTTAGGGAGCCTGTTCCAGGGTTTGACCACCCTCTCGGTAAAGAAATGCTTCTTAATCTTCCATCTAAACCTCCCCTGGTGCAGCTTTGAACCATTTCCATGCATCCTATCACTGGATACCTGGGAGAGCTCAGCACCTCCCTCTCCACTTCGCCTCCTCAGGAAGCTGTGGAGAGAGCAGTCGTTTGCCAGGATCTGGGAATGGGAAATTGCTATTCTTCTTCTGAGGAAAAGAATCACAGTGATTCTTGTCCCTTCATTAAGCCATTTTTATTTTGTTCATATTTGTTCTTTTCAGTATCTCTATTAAATATCTTCTCCCAGATAGTGGATATTTTTGTTGTGGTGGTTTTTTTTTTTTCTCTCATTTCCTTCTCCATGTATTGCACTTCATCTAATTTCACTGACTTATAATGATGGTCTGGATTGATTGCTTTTCTCTTCCTGGCTTTAGGGACAGTTTTGTTCATCTGTATTTTAGGGAACCTAACTTTGTTACCCAATGCATGTTTCAGGTCATTTCTAAAATGGGTATTTGTTAGTAGGTTACAGTTGTTCACATCAAAATGCTTGAAGAATCCATAAAGAATCTAAAGGATGTTTTAGGAAAGCTGAACAGAGAATAGAGGGCTTTCAAAGTGTTAGAGAAGATGCCATTTTTTTTTTTTTTTTTTTACCAAATGACTGTGTAAAAGATACTGCTAATCAGGAGTCATAGAATCATAGAATAATAGAATAGTTAG
>NW_009910617.1:0-11955 GCF_000696875.1 Nestor notabilis
TCCAGTATCTGAAGGAGACCTATAAGGATGCCAAAGAGGGACTCTTCGTTAGGGACTGTAGCAAGGGGTGTCATGGGTTTAAACTTAAGCAGAGGAAGTTCAGGTTAGATATAAGGAAGAAGTTCTTTACAGTGAGGGTGGTGAGGCACTGGAACATGTTGCCCAAAGAAGTGGTAAATGCTCCATCTCTGGCAGTGTTCAAGCCAGGCTGGACAGAGCCTTGGACAACATGGCTTAGGGCGAGGTGTTGCCTCATGGCAGAGGGGTTGGAACTAGATAATCGTAAGGTCCTTTCCAACCCTAACTATTCTGTGATTCTACCTGCTTTCCACTCTCTACTGTAGAAAAGCAAAATTTATGCGTATATTATTTTTATTTAATTTGTAAGACTGAATACATTCCCTGGCTCTCATCCTGCACCAGATAGGTCAGCTGTGGTACTTTTTCTTTCTTTTGTTTACTTTAGTTTGAAATCACAGTTTTTAACAGCAAAAGTATTTGCTAATATAGTTAACACGAATCTGTTACAGCATAAAACTCATTGGCCTTTCTCTCTTAACATTTAACCATTAAACAAGTCATTAAGTATTATTGATTATTTAGTAATAGCTTAGAAATTGTGACCTGATTTACAGTGTGTCAGCAGCTTCTCATTTGATTTTAACTAAGCAAACTGTAAAACAAATCAGTTTTCACTTATTAAACTTGTATATGTGGCACTTTGACCGAAACTGTTGTGTCAGGGGATGTAAAGAGAGAAATTGGTGTTGTGGGGAGGCCAACAAAAAGATGTAATTCAGCTACTCCAGGCAGCCAAGTCCAGTTTGGCTTTTTACAAAGCAGGGCAGTGCTACAAGAGCTAATTTAGAGGATGATAGGTGTTAACTTTCAGTTTGTCTGAAATGGCTTGTAAGAACAGCTCCTTTAGACTCCCTTTTAGTAAAGAACTGCCTGAAACTTCCTGTTTGATTATGCATGTATCAGTTAATTTCTTTTCTACTTCTCTGTTCAGATAAAAAAATGAAGGCAGTAACATGATGCATCTCCCATTACTGTGCTGCTTTTCATGTTGTACACATAGAATCATAGAATAGTTAGGGTTGGAAAGGACCTTAAGATCATCTAGTTCCAACCCCCCTGCCATGAGCAGGGACACCACACACTAAACTATGTCGCCCAAGGCTCTGTCCAGCCTGGCCTTGAACACCTCCAGGGTTGGAGCATTCACAACTTCCTTGGGCAACCTGTTGCAGTGCCTCACCACCCTCACTGTGAAGAACTTCTTCCTTATATCTAATCTAAACTTCCCTTGTTTAAGTTTAAAGCCATTACCCCTTGTCCTACCACTAGAGTCCCTAATGAAGAGTCCCTCCCCAGCATCCTTGTAGGCCCCCTTCAGATATTGGAAGGCTGCTATAAGGTCTCCACGCAGCCTTCTCGTCTCCAGGCTGAATAGCCGCAACTTTCTCAGCCTATCTTCATACGGGAGGTGCTCCAGCCCTCTTATCATCCTCATGGCCTCCTCTGGACTTGCTCCAACAGCTCCATGTCCTTTTTATGTTGAGGACACCAGAACTGGACACAATACTCCAAGTGAGGCCTCACAAGAGCAGAGTAGAGGGGCAGGATCACCTCCTTTGACCTGCTGGTCACACTTCTTTTTATGCAGCCCAGGGTAGTTGGTTTCTGGGCTGCAAGCGCACACTGAAGCCGGCTCATGTCAAGCTTCTCATCCACCAACACCCCCCGAGTCCTTCTCCGCAGGGCTGCTTTGAATCTCTTCTCCGCCCAGCCTGTAGCTGTCCCTGGGATTGCCCCAACCCAGGTGTAGGACCTTGCACTTGGCTTCGTTAAACTTCATAAGGTTGGCGTCAGCCCACCTCTCCAGTGTGTCCAAGTCCCTCTGGATGACATCCCTTCCCTTCAGCGTATCAACTGAACCACACAGTTTCCTCATGAAGGATGAATGCATGTATCAGTCATGCTAAAATGTGCTTTGATTGTCATTAACCCTCGATAGCAGGGTGATCGTGTTAGCGTAGCAGGGAATGTGCGCACTGGCTCTTTCTAGCTCAGTGAAGAGATAGGCAGAACATAGCAACTCTAAGGGGAGCAATGACAATTTTGAAGAATTTGTGAAACTCATTCATCAGATATTTTCTCAATGGTATTGGTATTTTCTGGCACAAATAGACATTATAAGAAAGTATTTCTATTACACTAGATATCCAGTCTGGCTACAAATGTAGACTATCTACAAATACAGGAATTACTATGATGATAACACAGTTATTCTGCCTTACATGTTCTGTTTAAGTTCTTACGAAGGGGTGAAGTAAGCCTTTTCTACAGGATATAAAAATAACCAAGAAGGAAATCTGCATACTGGAAATCTCCTTTAGTGAATGGTGTTTCATGTTTTGCTAAGTAGTTCCCAGTGTGAAAATCAACAATAAATGAATGTAGCCATATTCTCTTTTTGTACCATTGAAAAGAAACAGTCACTAGTAAGAACAACAGCTTTTTTTCTTCAGTACTTCTAACTCTATTGGAAGAAGCTCACTTCCAGTTTGGGACTTTTTCTCTGTTAAGGAGCTATTAATATATTATCTAGACCTTGTATTTCACAGGAAGATAAAGACTGTACAAAATGAGGTCCAGGTGATAAGCCAGCTACAGACTTCGATATCAGCGAGCTCCTAAATCACTCACTATAAAAAGTATGTAATGCTTCCTGGACTTAGTATCCTGTTTATGTAGGAGATTTGTGTATGCCAGCGGCTTTGTCTGTTTCTCAAGAGATGATTGGTGTCCTGATGCCTAGATAGAAACATGGAATGTCAGCAGATTGGCAGGAGGAATCATTAGAGGGGGAGATGAACATAAGAAGAAAGCTAAGAGGGAGCTGCGCAGGGAGGAGAATGAGAAATCAGCGGAACATGAATGGGTATCAGGAGCTTTTTGTCAGGGATAATTTGATAGGGAAAAAAATGGCAGGAAGGGAGGTGAATGTATATAAAACACATGCAGCATCGTTCACAACTTGAGGGCTGAAACAAATGATTAACTCACATTTCTTGTTTTACCTAAGGAATCTATTTATCACTGCCTTGTTTGTGTGTGCTTAAGAAAATACAAGTATATAATTGGACACAAAATTGAGATACTATATCTATGAATATCGTAAATACAAAATTATTGGACCAATGTCTGGGACTTAATCTTTGGAACATGTTTAAATCAGGTGAAGCTGCCGAAAAAACTCAGACAAAACATAAAAGTGAAAATTGTTGTGACGTATATTGCTCTGAGGCTATATCAAGTGTTTTGATATTTATTCAGTAGCATTTTGCTGTATGATTTCCAGCTTTTCTGTGAGTCTTATCTTCAAAATTCCATTTATTCGAGGCTTATGTTTTGTTATTATCAGGCTGTCCTGTGAGAGTTTATCCTATTGCTCCCTAAAGATCAAATTTAAGCATGAAAAGAATTGCTTGCTGTTTCTGAAGTGTTGAGGTTTTATACAGAATTCTTGTAATTTGTTTGCTTTCCTGTGCTTAAGAACACCAGAATCTGCCTGGCAGATGTGCTGAGAATAAAGTTGATATGAAAGTAGGAAAATATTTGCTAGGGCCATATGAGTTTGATGAACTGAAACCTACTTGTCTACTTTCTGTCACTACCACAAGTTCTTGCTGATCATTCATAAGCCACCAACCAAGCTCAGTGGTCTGAAATTGCCTTTCCCTCACTTCAGTTAAGCAGGGTCTTCCAGTTCTGTATGCATCTCTCTCACATAACAACATAATTAAAATTTACCTTAGTCTCTCAAAAAACAATAAATTCATTAGTAAAATGTACAAAGGATATATTTAGCAAAATAAATGTAATTTTGGAGTTTATTTCAGTAGTCAGCCAGAAACATGAATGCAATGCACAGGAACTGCACTGTGCACTTTTATACATTCACATTTCACATTCAGTAAACAGTCTGAACCCTCCCAGAGAAGCAAGATGTAGACTAAATAAGCACCGTGCACATAATTAGTAACAGCAAGTGCATGGCTCTACTGGACACATCTCTATTGGTATCCCATGCAGGAGCTCTGGGTTGCACCCTGCATGCTGTTAATCACATTTGCCATGCCTCCTGCATGACACGACTCATAAACTTTCAGGTTGTTGCCTGCCCTTGGGTTGTCTACACCAGGAAGAACTTAACAGAGAGAACAGTGTTTAATTTCAGTATCATCTGTGGATGCTTCCTAAGGAATGGGCAGCTGGGCCTCTGGAAGAGCAGGCAGTTCTTTGCATATGCCTTTCCATCATCTTATGTATGTATTAAAAGAGGAAAAGTTAAAATACATATCTGCTATGTACCTTCTAATTTTTTCATTGCTGCCTTATTTGGTCCCTTTTAAGTGTATTCACACAGTGCAACAGAGCATCTTGTATCTTCAGTGTAGCTATAGGCCAGCTTGTATTTCTACGCTATATAGCAGCGCCACTTAGTTACTAGCTCAGATTTTGCAAATAAGACCACATTAGTGTTGCTGTTTAGTGTACTGTGTTTCTTGATAAGGCTTAGTAGCAATGCTGTGCTGATGTGTGTCTGCTTCTCCAGGACTGTCTCATTTGGCTCTGGCTTAGGGCTGTCTGCGCCACTCAGTGTTGCACAGTATTTTTATAGCAGTACTGCACAGTAATTGTATTACTAGCTGATGAAGCCATCCATCAGTAAAAATGCAAGCTTTCTTATTTCTGTTTAGGGAACAAACCAGTTCACAAAAAGTTATACAGCTTCATTTTATAAAGTTTTCAATGCACTATATATGTGTATAGTGTAAGAAGTTCTGCTCCCAAATCCAGACCTTCTATACAATTTGTAAAATGTATTCCAGAATGACCAACAATTTTGCAGGCCTTTATGAGTAATTAACACGGTCTGTTGGGTCATTATCCATCTCATCAGCAGATTTGCTGAATTTTACTTCAGCATGCTTTAGAGAGCATTTTACTGGTAATTTCAAGTAAATTTTAGCTAGAAATTCTTTTGCCCCTATTTACGTTATAAAAATAAAAAAGTCCAAGAGCATCATTGCAGTATTATATCATAAATAATGCTATTGCTTTACAGGGCATTCTGCTTCTTAATGCCCTTTCTGCTGTTTTGTTCTAGTTACCTTTCAGAACCAGTAATAAAGGATGATGAATTAATTAGTGCAAATGTATGATAATTATTATCAGATGAAATAAACATAAACCACAAATGAGTTATAACTAATCAATAATTATGTACTATACTCAATCTTCAGTATGCAGGGCATGTCTAAATAGCATCATTATAATGAAAATCAAATTATTGCACAGCTGTGTTGATTATTGAGCACCATTATAACTTTCATCCTCTTAATACTGGAAATGTCTCTCTTTTCTGTGTGTTGATTTATAGTTAATATTGAGGCATAAAATTTTCTATTATTGTGGCTTTTTCAAGGTCTTTCACAGGTATTATACAGATAGGCTTCAGATTCTTTCACTGCAATAATATGGAAGCAATACAGAAGACTAAAGACAAACTTAAATAATATATGTCCCTGTGTTTGGATTTAATCTGTGCCTGAAGGTATTTTGACCTAAATTACGAAATATATTGCGGCTTCATAAGAGGCAGCTGCAGCCAGCTCATTCTGAGCTACTGAGATTTAACTTCATGGAATATGGAGCAGGTAAAATTATTTATGACCCATTCAGTCTCCCATTCTTGCTTTGGATTGGATAGAATTGAATCTATACATTTGTATTTGTATGTCACTTGATTGTTCTCTTGCTTTGCCTAAGAAACAAGAGGAAAAAAAAAGGTGACTAGTATTTGACAAATTTTCAAAGCTAAAATACTGTAGGAGTGAAATATTTGATATGTTCTTTTTGGCATATATTTAAGTTTTTATATAGAGTTGAAGATGTTCTGTGATGAAAACACCACAAATATACTACCATTTGAAATCCAAGCCTATTTCTGGACCTGAAGCTTGCTTGCAAATGGTCTCTTACTTTATAATGACGAGTCTATACTATAGCACTTCAATAAAAACCTCTTAAGAGCAGGATGAATTTCAGTTTTCATATACCTTTATTATTTTAGATGCAAGCACAAGAAATAACATTATTTTTTGAGGCATTTCTTTTAAATTTTGAATTACCATGAATGAAAATACTGAACTTGTTATTTCAAAGGTATTCGTAGTACAGAATGTCAAAAAATCCTATGTTTTCCTGAGTGCTGAGAGCTAACTGTTGAAAAAGACAGTTAATACTTTCTGTGAGAATAAACAGGGGACGTTAATCCTTTGGGCTGAAAGGAATCAGTAAATTCAGCCTTTTGGCTCTCATTTTGCCCAGCACGTTTGCCTTGGACATGGTAATCCTAACCTCCTTTAAAAATTGTGGCTAAGGTGGTGGTTGTTTGCCTAATGGGTGACTTCTCATAGAGCTTAGTGAATGAGGCTGTTTCCCACTCAGAATCCCCTTGTAGGCTGCCCTGCCTCTGACTAGAATTGAAATTAATCAGTACTATTCTCGGTGTTAAATATTAGGAAACAATGTGTTATTAAAGAGCTTTGCAGACAAACAAGCTTTAGAATTGCTATAGGCAAATATTGGTGACAATTCTTAGACACAAAGGTTTCTACTGTTTTCATGTGGGAGAAAAAGAAAAAATGAAAAGCCCAAATTAAGTCTTTCCTCTTCCCTAGGTTAAATGTTTGCAGAAAACTTACGTGCTTAGGTTATTTTGTAACGCAAATACGTCCTCTTCCCCTTGGCCTTATTCTGTTGCTTTGTAGTGCATAAAACTGTTGAGGTTGATGTTATTGATCTGACTCCTCTCCAATTAAAATATCTCAGAAGCATGATTGTGGAAAGGCCTCTGCTGTAAAAGTTGAACATTGAATTTTCTTCCAGGGTAGATTTTGCCTTTTAAATAATTGAATAAAACTATCTGGTGGGGAGAAATATGAAGACTGGGACCGATGAATCTATGGAGGACTCCCAACAACTGAGGCTGCCCATTTTCTCTGTACTATATTCATTGACTTTTGGTGGAAGTTTTGCCTGGAATTCTCTTTTGTCCTTTTCTGGCATTTTCATTTAGATTTTGGTTGAGACCTTCTGCCTTTATGCCTTTTCATTGTTTAATGTTCTGCTCCTGTGATTGTCTGGAGGCAAACTTTGGTACGAACCTGGAGTGAGGCTCAAGCTCACGAGCGTGGATGCGTGGACAGATGCCTTCACTGGCCCATGAGGAGCTAGTGTGTTGCTTTTTCCTTGAATGCATTCCAGTACACACTTGTTGCTAGTCACTTCCCCAGCAGAGTCCTAAGCAGCAGGCAGTGTGCTTCACCAGCATCTCCATCTCATACTGTCTGTCTCAGACTTTCCTTCATGACTCCTTACACTTTTATCTTGTGTCCCTTATTTTGTGGTCATTCTCTCTTGAGGTTTCAAACAGGTAGCTGATTTACCCAGCACTTTGAGCCTTAAAAAAATCATCAGAGAGATGTGCCTAACTTGATTGAGTTAATCTTCTCTACCATTTTAAAAAATAGAAATAAAGACAGCTCCTATGGAAAGTATAAATCAAATATGCTTTATTTATGTCTAATTTTTTCCTTTAAATAAAATAATTTAGAAAATGAATGAAGAAACTATGCTACCTGAGTAATTAATTGTGAAAATAATTAATTTTAGCATAGAGTTGCATATATTAATATGCTATCAAGTATTCCATTACACACAAGATTGAGATAAATGATTTGGTAATATCTTTCTGAAAATAAGCATCTATATGGATTTAAGCAACATCAGTTAAAAATCTAATGTGACTGGAAGGCAAAAGCTGGTACTGTTAGAAAGAACTGTTTCGTCTTGAGTAGGCCATAAACCAGACAGATGCCAGGGAATGTCTCTGTGTGGGTATCCATGCCTGCTAGAAGATTTAATCTCAGAAGTGATGTTATGAGTATCTTTTCTGATCTTGTGCCAAATGACCTGGAGAATTCCCTTTAAGCATTCTTTCAGAATTTGGGCCTTAAACTGTAGAAAGATCCTGGAGCTGTTTGAAGTCCTGCATCTTATTTTGCAGAAGTTTTTGATTTTGCCAGACTATGTTAGAGGCATCTTATATTGGTCACTGGTATAAAACAAACAAGCCTGTGGTTGAGGATAAAAGCAAATTATGATGGGTTTGGACAAAAGGTTAAAGATCAGCATTCATTAATCTTTTATTAGACTCAATTCCTGTATTTGAATTGAAGCAATAATTGCATTTTTAAGCAATTTACTTGAGATTGGGGATATGTACATTATTCTGAATTTATTAACTTTAAATATTTTACTGATTTATTGCCAAGAAAACCCAAATATACTTATTGAGAAGTACTAAATTCCATATTCAATTCAGATCACTCAATTAGTAATAGTTTACTGGAGAGTCCACAGTGCTAAGCAAATCTCTCTGAGTTACAAGGCAGACAAATGTCTAACCAGGGATTCTATGATTGTGGAAGGTGTGGGTGAAACATCTGTGGTGTTAAGAGATGAGGTTACATGTATTAGTCTGTACTGCAGGTGCCTGGATATAATCTAGTTGCCTTTCTGTGCTCAATATTTGTTTTGTATTTACCCTGGAATATCAGAATACTTGAGAGGAATTTGCTGTTCAGCTTAAATAAGCTGCAGATAGTCAAGAATGCAGAAGGGCTAGGGGCCTGAAAGTCCTGGGATCTCTGACTTTATTCCCAGCTTCTCCGCATAAATTATGGAAGTGTTTGGAAGAATCCCAATGGGAACTCTGGCTCTCAGATAGCATCAGCTCTTCAAACTACAGCAGCAGGCTCTGGGCAGTCTGGCATCAAGGGCTGCTTGTTTTCTTTCATTGAGGAAATAAATAGAGAATTGACAGAGTTATGCATTTTGTTTAGATTTATATTTTAAAGATCATTCCGTTTCATTCCAAGGTACAATAAATCTTGTAGTCATATGTGCTTAACCACAAAAAGGGAAAATCAAGGTTTTGATCAGTTCTAGCTCCCCTGGGATGTTCAGAGTTCCTAACATTATGGTCTTTGTAAAGGCACACATCTGGTCATGCAAGTGCAAGTAGTGAAGTGAATTAAGTGGACAAACTAACCTCTTAGACTTCTTGAACCTGTGAGGTTGGGTCTGTAGGACTCATTTTACTTTCAGCCCCTAGCCTTTCTTCTGATTCCTATACAATAGGAATCAGTTTGCGATCATCAAATTCTTTCCAAGCAAAGCTATCAAAAAGTATCAGATCTTACACTGTTGCAGGCCCCCCTTATTGTATTCTTCTTTTCAGAAATATAAATAATTCTATCTATAAAGCAGGCAACATTTTCCTTCTGATACTCCAAATGGAAGACAGTTCCAGGATGTTTCTCCTCTCACGGTTAAAACTACCAATAATTCCAGCTCTATATGTAATGACCAGGGTATAGTCATTTTTTTCATGACCCAGCATTGCCTCTTAGTTGTCATATATCCTCTCTAAACGTACCTACACCTTCATACATTTGTAGGTTTCATAATGCCTTAGCCTCCTTTTACCTAAATAACCTAAGTTTCATGGGATTGGTGCCAAACTGACTATACATTGAGAACAGCTAAGGAAGTTGTACCACAAAGTGCATAAAATGAACTGAAATATTTGATTCTTTTTTTTCTTCCATGAATCTTTGAAATTACTCTTAGATAATTTCAGGCATTATTAAGAACAATATTAGATAGAAACATTTTACCTGTGAATGTGATTTTCTTTCTTGTGATTGACAACTATGTAGTAAAAGTGCTTAAATAGCCCCAGTACGTACTTTCCTAACATCTTACTTTTCTATAGGGCTGTATCTCTTACCCTCTTACGTTTAGAGAGCTGTTTTGACAGTTAATCCATTTTCCTTTTTATGTCTGATTCTTGCAAAAAAAGGTGTCTCTGAAAAGGCTCATTTTTTTGCCCTGTGTTTCTCACCCTCCCTCATACCTCTTCAGTCTGTCCCGCTTCTGAGAGGAACCTTGGAGGAGCTGGTTTTGCAGCATGTTCCAAGTGGTATCCTTTCTGATGGAGGGATCTGTTCTGAACTCAGTGCTTCATTTCAGCAGTTCTGCTATGAATTCATGCTTGTAAAAACATGTATTTCCTGCTGGCTCACAGGCTGAAATTTCCATATACTCTTCAGAGCAAACCTAACAGATGACATTAATGCTTTGTCTGAATGATAAGTGAGCCTGCTGGATAGCTGAGGGCTTGCAGACCAAATGCTCAGCTAGGATACAGTGGCATAACTCTATTTGAAGTCAATGGAGCTGTGACATTTCACATCAGTTGGAAACCTCTCCTGGAAGTTTCAAGGGCTGTGTGAACCTTCCTGTCTTGTTGGTATACCTCACCTAGTGTGAAGCAGACCCACTGGAGATGGTAATTTTATCTGCTGATATTACCTAGTGTGAGTTGGGGTATTTTGTTAAAGGACGTGAAGAAGATACATACAACCCAGAGTGTTTCTGTTCACCTTAGGAATTCATCTAGTATACAGATTTGTTTCAAGAAAGCTATTTTGGTTAGAGGTATCACGAGACCTAGTTTATAATTAATACGGATTTTTCTTGGCACAAACTGAGATTGCAGTCAAGTTTTACTCTCTAACCGTTTGCTTTAACATTGGCTGTGCAAATTTGGCTTCTTTTTTTTTTTTTTTTCTTTTATCCATTTAGTTTTGATTCCAGTGTCCATGTTCACTTGTGTCTAAAAGCAGCAAGTGTGGATGTCCTCGGCAGTGTTAGAACTTCAGCTCATCAAGTTTCCTACGATGCCTGAGAGACTCTCCTTTGTTTTATTAAATTCATCCTTTGCACCACCTTTTAAAAAATACTTTTACATATTTCTTCTCTCTGTATGGTTAAATGGAGGTCTGGGGAGATATAAGAAAGTCCTTGAACTTTCTGGCTCAGGCAATTAGAAATAGGTGTGTAATTGTGTTATGTTTGTGTATGTTCAGAGTTTGCCAGCAAGCTCACTGCCCCATATTGGACCCAGGGAGAAGAAAAGCCTGAAAGAAAGGGAGATGATGCAAATGTAAATAAATATTTTCTAGTCGTCTCATTTGCTTCTAGTAATGATATAAAGACATTGTTGTACATATTTTAGTTAAGTTACTCTTGCTTCAGAATGAAAGGCAGAGACATTTATTCATGCAATGAAAAAAGATTGTTTAGAGACCAGCTTATGGTTACTAGAAACATTGAGTACAGCTTACATTTCTGTGGCTCAGAAACATTGCAGAAATGTTTATTAGTAGTGTTAGAGAGATAGAGATGAATGACTGTGATGTTGGAGTGGTTTTTGCTCTATTGAAAGGAAAACACATCTTTTCCTAAACAGAAAATATCTTGAAACAGAATTTCTCAAACATAACTACCTGGCCACTGCTGCCTAGAACAAATAAACCTACGATCTAGATGAAGGAAGGAGACAACTGTATATCCATGTGATCATGGCGAGATCTGACATATGATATCAATGCAAGAGTAATGCTACACAAAATGTTGCTAATGGGAGATAAACGTAAGCATAGAACAGATGTAAAATTATGCTTTAAGAAATGGTCTTGTATTTTATTTTTTTTGTGTGTGTGAATTTACATTTATGTGTGTATGTATGTGAAACATATTATGAAGGAAAAGCAAGAGAACGTCACTGGAACGGTGGTATTCCATTATTTTGTGTTGATGTGCATATATTTATACTGACACACAAGTGCACATTGGTTATACGAGTTGCATAGAGCATTCAGAATAGGTAACAATAAACCAACCCACCATACTTTGGAACTGTCCAGTAGTTCAGTTTCATGTTACCAGAAGTCCATGTTGGTGACATGG
>NW_009910618.1:0-38073 GCF_000696875.1 Nestor notabilis
GGTACCGGCCTCGCCGAGCCTGCCCTGTTTACTTGTTTGGATTTATTATTTGGGAAGGGAGGGCGGGGGGAGAAGGGAAGGAAGGGGTGGGTGTAGCTGCACAGATCTTGTTGGATTTCCGTAGTCATCTTTCTTGGAGAGTTTCGGGGTTTGTCGTCTTCCAGGTTCTTTCGTGCGTGTAAAACAGTGTTCATGAAGGCTTCATAGAAAGAGTGGGATGGATGGGGGAAGGAGTGATACCTAGCTGTAGTGCAGATCTGGTTATCGCGGCGTTTGGGTAGCAGCCTCTGCTAATGGGCCCAAAGGACAGGGAGTCTGTCTCTCTGCATTATTTGGAAATGCATTATCCTGTTCCTTTGCGCCTGAAAAAGGCTGTAGACGTTTGTGGTGGTTTCGCTGCAGTGTTACCAAGTTGCCGATGCTGCTATTGCAAATCTTCTCCAGAGACAGAGGAAAAGTTCCTGGTTTTTTATTTGCTTGTGCGTGATACAGTAAATGCGGTTTGTGCTCGCACACTTCAGAAAATGATGCAGCGAATTAATCTACCAGCTGTACCAGGAGGAATAAAAACTGATTTGAATATCAATACCCATTTTTATCTTCAGAATGCACCCATGGCCTAGCCCGATATGGATGAGCTTGTCTGGGGATTCGCCTCCTTGTTTTATCTAGTACTGCAGGCGTTTCTGCCACTTTTGCAAGTTGTTCACAAAAGGCATGGGAAAGAGCAGAGCTGTTACAGTTAGATTTTATTCACTGTGAAATACCGAGAGTTGCAGGGTATGACTGCAACTTCAGTGAATTAAAAGTATATCAGAAGTTTGCTATGCATATATGAGGTTCTGAAATAAATCTTCTTTAACCTAAAGGATTTGAAATGGAAAAGGTAGCATTTGCATGGCCTACGTTGTGTATGTTTGTAACAGAAATAAAGTAGATGACACTTTTATGTTCTCAGTTCTGATTAACTGCAGCCTGAGAAGTGTAATGGAGTTACCGTTTGGTCAATTTCCAAATTAGTCTTGGCTAACCCAAAAGCTAGATGTGCCAATACTTCATACTAGGAAAGAATCCCATGTTTGAAGGTTATTTTGCTGTGTTTGGTGGGGTATTCTTAGGTTTTGTTTATTTTGGAACTTGGGGGGGGGGGGGAACGGTAAGAGATTGGTTCTGTGGAGCTGAACTTGCTTGGTTTTTTGGGTTGTTTTTTTTTTTCTTCCTGTGCTGAGAGAGGTTGCACTGTCATGTGGGGCCTGTTGGATTGAAATTGAAGTGATTCTCAGACAAGCAGGTCTAGTAATTTGTAGTAGTTCTAATAATGAGTCTGACTTTGTTGCCAAACTTCCTAGGAACATCTTGGATTTTTTTTATAGTTGAGCACCTTTGTTAGAACTGAAAATAAGATTATTCAGAGAATGAGGTAGATGGAAGAATAAAATGCTGAGTTGATACAGTCTTTGTAGAGAAGAAATGTAAGATTCAAATTAAGTTTCACTAAGTGTGACTCACTTCATGATCAAGGATGAAGGGGTAATTATGACTAAAACAATCTTTTATAATTGGTCCATGTAAGACAGACAGCAGATCTCATTCTGTTGTTAAAATGCTTTGTAGTTTCTTTTTTAATTGTGTTTAACACTGGATAACATGATATTGATTCTGTTTATTTTTGGTCTGCTGCTTGGCCCATTGTTACTGCGATGCTCTGACTTGTTAGACTGTACGCCATGGTTTCCCCTATCAACCTTCAGCCTTGGCATTTGATCCGGTTCAGAAAATACTGGCCATTGGGACTCAGACTGGAGCACTAAGGCTGTATCCTTTCATATTCTGAAGCGGATTTAGTGCACCTCATGCAAGTAATGTTTTGATGCATGTGCTAGAACCATGCAGAAGCCTGGTGGGAACCAAGTATGCAGGAGGGAAGGGAAAAAAAAAAAAAAAGCTCTGTTTTCTGTTGGTGGGTGGCCTGGCTGTTCTAGTTGTTCTTTATGTCACTTCAAGTTGTATTAATGTTGTGAGGCATGACTGCTCAGTCCCCATTACCTCAAGTTAATATATACGTTTTGTAGAGGGTTGCAAGGGTGCTGACAGTTTACAGCAGCTGACTGCAAATCTAGAGACTTGGGCTGAGTGTTCTTTTGTTGTTCTGCTGTATCCTCTGGGGTGGAAAAATTCTGTGCTGCTTGGTGGAGTTTTTTGGGTGGTGGGGTTTTATTTGTCTTGTTCATAAGGTAAGCTCTGTACTATTGTAGTTACCTGCTACTCCTTCTGTGTGCCAAAAGATGGTTTCAAGGTGGGGACACTAAAGGGTACAGGAATTCCATCTTGCTAATAGCTTCCAAGTGACTGAGATGAGCAGAATGAATTTGTGAAATAAAGTACCAGTAACTCTGCTTCTTTTTGTTCACTAAGAAGTGAACTTACCCATATGTTCATAGCTGTATGGTGCTGTAGCCATATGGTGCTATCCAAGCCATGTAACAACATATGTCTTTAAACATTTATTTTTAAAAGAAGATGCCCTATAGATTCTTTAATCCACACTGCCATTGCCCAGACCTTACTTTTCCACAGAAGAGAATTAATTAAATTCTCAGTTTTCCAGAAATTGGCTGAACTCTGACTTTTTGGAGGAAGGCTTAGGCCATCTTGCTAGAAAAATTGACTTAATCCTCTTTAAACTGTAGGTAAATCTCATCTTTTCCTTTGCTGCTTATATTAGTCAGCAAGTAGAACGTTTTTTTTGTTTCTTTCACGAACATTACTACTCTGTCTGTAAGGTTAATTGCCTTAAGAGGGTTGTATTTTACAAATTAAAAAATCAGAGCTTCAGTATCAAATCCGAAGCTTCAAGAAGAAGCTGAAGTGAAGTAGCCTATATGGTATCTATAATAATACCTATTATGATCTCTTCATTCAAAGTATGAGTAACAGTAATGACCATACAGTGCCCTTAATTTGAAACTACCTTAACTGCATAAATTTTGCTTTTTAAAAGGTGACAGAGTTGATTTAAATGAAGAATGAAGTGTGGATGGTGCTGTTAATTACACTTATATTAGTATAATAGATGAGAAAACAGAGAGACCTAAAAGTAAGGATTTGGGCTGGAAGAGAGTTCAAAATGCACTTGTTTAGAGCTTGCTTACCTGTAATTTTGGGCAACCTGATGTTGCAGTTTGGGAAATGATGACTTGATAAAAAACTGCTTACTGGCACTCATCCATGACTACACCTGTGAATTCTCAGTGTGCGAATTACTTTCTAAATAATCGAGAGAAGTATTGCAAGATTGTGAGGCAAGAAGCAGTTATTGTGAGAAGCAGCAGTAACAATGACAGAAAATGTATTTCCTAAGGGAAGAGGTTTTGTACTGAAATGTTGGTGTTCCCCTAACTTGGTGAAGATGAATATGATTCTCAGTACCTAGATACAGATCTTGATTTGTGGAAGAAATAGATTTGTGTAGTGAAAAACCCTCAACCTCGGCTGATAGGTTAAGCCCTCTAATCCAGCAACACTGCAGAAGTGGCTTCCTCTGTGATTACTTGTTCTTTGGGATGGAGGTGTGCAGGCAGAAGGGAAAGACTTGGACATTTTCCCGATGTAAAACCAGCCTCTCACTTTTTGTCCAGTGAAACTGATTGGAAAAGCACTCTTTGAGAAGGAGTGAAACTTGCAAGAAGTGCTTATTTCATTCTATTGCTTAAAGATAAAAACACATCCAAAAAAAACATGTCCAAAAAAAAAAAAACAAACCACATCCTGTTGACCTACAGGATGCTGTACCTGCCAAGGTTTTTATGAGCAATAAACTACATGCAAGGATTCATTAAAGTGGGAGCCACTTACTCTTTAGAGCTCATTGAAATGAGGTGTGGACTAGAAAGACTGAGAGCCAATAAAGAGGTATTCCACTGAGAAGCAAATCCTAAAAGTGGGAGAAAAGTCAATCCTCATTTTCTTCTGCATTTATCTTGTTAGAGTATAGAAGTAAAGGAAAGATAATGCTTCTTTCATTGCCTGCCAGCAGATGAGAGCTGGGATGTTAGTGTTTTCTTTGCGTCTCAAGTATAGGTGCATCTTGTCAAGCTTTCACTTCCTTCCTATTGCAAGTAAGTGATCTGAAAAATTTTGAAGCAATTTGTTTTTTCTCTCTCTCTCTTTTTTTTTTTAAGTCAAGGAATGAGCTATCCTGTTTTAGATTTCATTAATATGTGAAGAAATTAATGTTACAGTCTTGATTGACTTTGGGTCATTTATCAGCTAACCCCTTTACAGAACATGTTATCTGTATTTGAATAGTCTGCAATTTGGGTATTATAAATTCAAACCCAGTATTGATCAGAGCAGATTAATGTGAATGGGAATTTTCTTAGTCACACTCATTCTTCTTTATCGGACTCTGTAACCACTAGTGGAGGAACAGAAAATTCTAATACACAGATGCTAAATGTTGTCACTAGTATTGGTACAGTTGCAGTAGAACTAAAGTTTTTTCTCAAGATCGGAATCTGTGGATGCAAATATACTGGGAGTTCACTGACTTGGTGTATTTATCAATCAGAGACAAAGACAATATAATATCAACCCTATATTGCATTTTCTGAATCCGCAAAATAGTTGTGAAAATAGAAATACCTAAACTATAGGTGGCATGTTTCACTAATTAGACTAGAAGTAGAATTACTACTCTGTTAATATTCTTTGTCCCCAGTCCTAGGTGTGATGGGTTAAAATCAGAGGAGAGCATTGCTGAGTTGTAGTTCAGAGTAGTAGTAGTCCAGAGGCAGGACTTCGCCATTCTGTGACCATAAACAGTTTTTGGTTCTAGATCTTGAAGTTTTGAGAGGGAGAGAAGTCTATAAAAATATTAGGAGCAGACTGCTTTTAGTATAAAACTTAAACCTTATGAGTCACCAAAGTTACAGTTTGGGGTTATTCAGTAGCTTAATCTGGGATGTATCCCAGGTATTCCTTTAAAAGAACCCCTTGGGTTTATTTCAAGGGTTACTTATAAGTATTTCTAATTCTGATTTAGTGAGGTGACTTGAAAGGAAGTGTTTCTGGGGTGGACTGATATTGCTCAGGTATTATTCTGAATTAGCAAAGTATGTTGTGCTCTCCACAAAAAGGAACATCTTGAGCTATTGATAACAAGGGCTCTGTTCCATTTTCAGACAACAGACAGCTACAGACAACAGCTTGGTTCCTTTACTGTGTATGAGGGAAAGTTACAAAGTATACAGCTTAGTAGAATGCAAACCTTGGAGAGAGGTCTGCTCTTGATTGTAGAACAGCCAGCTGACATGACCCTTTTCCTGACATCAGAATCTGTTGATGAAAGTTAAGCTGTTTGATTCTGTTTTCTGTATTGCAGGAGAAACTGAGTGATGAGGTAGGCACAAGAGCAAAAGCACAGTGCCAAGTGACGTAAAATCTTAAATTTATTTCTCACATACACCCACACTTCTCTGCTTACACTGATTGAGCTGTTCCTTTGAGTTTGTGGTGTTGATCAGAGGACACTTGTTCTAGCTGCTTGAGGTGTTTGAGTCTTGGCTGGTGGCCTGGCTCTTGTGTTTGGCAGTTCTGCCTCAGGCTCAACCTTCTGCACAGTGCTGGATGCTTGTGGATGTGTTTCCACAAGAAGTAGTTGTTTGCTCTTGATTACAAACTGCAGTGGTCACTGTAAGTTGCCTCATTTGTCACTGCAGACCAGTATCTCTGACTTTCTCTTTTCTTCCTCTTTCAGCTGTTGTTACCAGGGTGGCTTTCACCTTTTGATCTCCTGTCCCAAATGTGCTAGATATCAAGTAGTTAGAAGTTCATCTCTACTTCTTTCTTGTGCATACCCAAACCATTACAGCAGAACATGTAATCCTTTTAGTTCCTGAAGTCCAGAGTCTTTCGGAAGTTTTGTGCATAGTTGCCTGTGCTTTGTTTTCCCAGCAGATATCAAAACCTTCTAATAAGTTAAGAGATTAGTGTATGTACTCAAGGTTTAAGTTACTTGAATGGTTTAACTGGGTAAACTTCACCCTGTGGCAACCTGACAGCGTTCAGTCTCATAGGTAATAGCCCTGCTTCTGTGCTGCCCATTGTTTGTACTCTTCTGCTTCAGAGACCCTCTAGAATCATAGAATGGTTTGGTTTGGACCTTAAAGATCACCTAGTTTCAGCCCTTCTGCCGTGGACAGGGACACTTTCCACTAGACCAGGTTGCTCAAAGTCCCATCCAACCTGGCCTTGAACACTTCCAGGGATGGGGCATCCACAGCTTCTCTGGTCAACCTGTTCCAATGTCCACCACCATCCCAGTGAAGAATTTCTTCCTAATACCTAATCTAAACCTACCCTTTTTCAGTTTAAGGCTATTTGGTCAGATGTCATCTGAACAGGGTAGCATTTATACTGTAAAGATGTTTGAGAAGGCATGGTGGACTTTTTCAGGATTTGTCCATCTTTAGGATGTTGTTTCCTCAGAACTTTAAATTACTAATTGTGCAGAGCTCTAAACTTAATAGTTGGTTGAGCTTTTTTGTTTGCTTTTATAGGAAGTAGAATAAGCTTTGAAGCTAAAGCAGAAAAATTGAAGGAATTCTCCTGCTCCCTGCTGCTTAACTGATTCATCTTAAACAAGTTTCTTTGGTTTTCTGTGCTTTAATTTCTCGATAGCAAAACTAGGACAGTATATCAAATGACATGTACTTTGATTGCCTGCCAATATGAATGCAGTATCCTTAGTTCTGTTTCATGCCTTAAAAATATTCATTTGCAGCTTGAAGCTCAGACTCTGTCTTCATAGAGTGAATTCTAAAAAGGAAGACCATTTCCACTAGAGATTCTCGAGAATAAAGGGGATACCTGTAGAATAAGTGTTGTGTCTTGTACACAAACCAAATTGTGCCTGGGACTCTTTATTCTCAATCAGAATAGGTTTTTAATTAAAGTTGAGGTTTTCTTTCTGTTGCAAACCCAGTTCATGGGAAGGAGAAAAATTAGATTGTTTGTCATTCTGTCATTAAATATCTGAAGTTCCCAGTCATTCTGAATGTCAGCATCTGTTTGTTTCCTCCCATTCTTTTTGGAAGTGAAAGATTACACTTATGTAAGCAAATTGCTGAAGTTTTCATGTATTTGAGGTGTGTAAAACTTGCTTTCTGTGACTTCTGTTCTCTAGCCTTTGTGAGAGGAACTTAAAATTGTTATTCTTCGATCAAAACAGCTCAAAGCCTGTGTGTGTGGTTCTATGCAGTCAGTTTCTGATGAAATGTTTATGTTATAGCATCTGGATAGTTTTGCTATAGATGAATAGCAAAAGATTCAAGCAATTTAGAGAATTCTCTGAAACTCTTAACAAAATTCCATTTCGAACTTGGGATGTGATTGTATCTATTAAAAATAGTTTTCCTTTGGATCATTCAGTCTATGCAAGGCAGTTAGGCAGTTTGTGAGAGGGGTTTTTTTTCCTCTCACAGAAGCATCATCTTGAGATGTTGTGTGTTGTCATTTTTGTTTTTTCTTTTCTTTTGTTTTCTTTTTTTGCAATAGCTCTATACCAGCTCTTTATCCCTTCTGGAGAAAGGGCGGTAAGGCAATGGCAGAGCATAGACTTTAGTTTTTCAAACGGAACATCTAACTGAAGTTGGCACAGCTTCAAGTGGGATCAGATGAGCTTGGAGGTCCTTTCCAAGCTAAAATATTCTGTGAGGCTGTCCATTCTGTGTATATACCAAAGTCGAACTAACTATGGTTTTGTGGATTGTCAGGATTTTTTGGCAATGCTCTTCTGGACTTAAACCAAATCTTCCTGTTTGGGGGAGAATACATTGGTAGAGCTACTAAAAATATTGCAAAAGTGTCATGCCAGAGAGACTCTGTGATTATCTGTTAATATGAAAATGTTCATGGGCTACCTTGCCACTCTATTCACATAGAGTAGTTTAGTTTAAACAAGAAAACTACGCTTAAAGCATACATTAATCTTATCACAATTCAGTTTCTTTTAACATTCCACATTTCTTGTAATTTCTTCCAGTACTTAGTTCATGGAGATACAATTTTTCTTTCAATGAAAAAACCTCATTCTCTCAATGAAGAAAATCAACTACCTTTTGATATTCTAAAATGAAGTAAGTCCAAAATGCCATAATGAGTCATGTAACTCTTAATGTATGAAATTATGGCAAGTTAGTCCTACACAAAGAAAGCTATGACTGAATTCGTTGTAATAAAAAGGATGGTGTACATTTAAAATCCATGGCTATACTTGTGGGGGAGACTTGGTGTGCTGGTTTTGGCTGGGATAGAGTTAATTTTCTTCAGAGTAGATAGTAGGAGGCCATGTTTTGGGTTTATGCTAAAACGGTGTTGATAATACAGGGATGTCGTAGTTATTGCTGAGCAGTGCTTACATGGAGTCAAGGCCTTTCTCGCTTCTCGTGCCATGCCACCAGTGAGCAGGCACAAGAAGCTGGAAGGGAACACAGCTGGGACAGCTGACCAAAGGATGTCCCACACCGTATGGCATCATGTTCAGCATATAAAGCTGGGGGAAGAAAGAAGGAGGGGGATGGGGGGAATGTTCAGAGTGGTGACGTTCATCTTCCCAAGTAACCAGATGGAGCCCTGCTGTCCTGAGGACGGCTGGACACTTGCCTGCTGATGGGAAGTGGTGAATGAATTCCTTGTTTTTCTTGGCTTATGTGTATGGCTTTTGTTTTACCTATGAAACTGTCTTTACCTCATGAGTTTTCTCACTTTTACTCTTCTGATTCCTTTCCCCCATCCCACGGAGAGAGAGTGGGTGAGCAGCTGTGTAGTGCTTAGTTGCTGGCTGGGGCTAAACCATGATCATCCTTTTTGGTGCCCAACATGGGACTCAAAGGGTTTGAGATAATGACAGATTTGGTTGGAATATGCTAGATTAATAGCTGAATAGCAATAACAGGTATAAATTCACTTGGCAGGCCCCTGTGCTTGCCGTAGGGCTTTCTTGCATTACTGCATACTAGAGTCTAGTGCTTGTTAGTGGCTGCTCTTTGCTTTTGCTGCTTGCTGTACTACTTATCTTAGTCTGCTGTGCCTGCGAACATTCTGATACAGCAGTGGTGATGCTCCTGGGCTGGCGGATGGCCAGGACATCACTGCTGTTCTTATGCTGCTGTAACAGGCAGGCTGGAACTCCAGTGTGAACTCAAGTCAAAGGGACTATCACCTGATGGTGACTCCGGGTGGGAGCAGGATACCTTGAGCTGTCTGTGGCCATGGATAAGCCCAGGTCAGAGCAGGTGCATCTCTGTCTGGGGCCATGGTTGTGTCTGTGCCAAGGGATTGTGGCCCAAGGATAAGTCCATGCTGGAGAAGGTACTCCTTGAACCATCAGTGGGTGTGCATAAGGTCATGCTGGAGCACCTTAAAGTGTCTGGCCATGGATAAGCCCACAACAGAGCAGATACACCCTGCAGGGACTGCAGCCATGGGTAGGGCCATGTTGCAAAAGGTTTACTTCTGAAGGGACTGTGGCTGTGGGTAAGGCCATGGTGGAGCAAGAGCAACTGTGGATGTGGATAAGTGTGTGCCACAGCAGGTCTTTGATCGGCAATATTATCACATACATTATAAATCTACTAAACAGCTTTTAGTAGTAATTGCTTTTGTCCAAAAATACCTGAAGTAAAACTGTATTAAATCTCATACTGTGATTTACAGAAATGAACCTCAGAATGAGAACTTTTCATCCCAGTAGGTGTTTTACTGCCACAGCAGAAGCCTAATGGATATAGCCTTGCAGCTTCAAACTTGCTGGGTCATAGTGAGCTTGGGGAAGGGAACATCTTCAGAAGGCTTGCAAAATTTGCAAGGCTGCAGGTGTTTCCCTAGTGCTAGCATAGCCTGTTTCCTTGTACTTCCTAGCTGTTTGTGAAATGCTGAGGTCATATGGATTGTATGATGATGTTAGGGTAAAATGTAATAGGAAATGGGACAGCTGGGACCCAGCATAAGCTTTCAGGTTTCTGGTAGAGTGCTCAATTCACTAGGCTCTTGATTCAACACTTCACTGGATTTGTTCTTAGTCACTGTGTAAGGGCCTTTAGAACTGAAGTAGCATTTTTGCTGCAGAAGACATGAGCAATTTCAGTAAAGTCATGTCTGAAAAAGTTTAAGCAGCTCATGATTTGAGATGTGATCAAGCTTGAAAGCACAAATCGAGATTGCAAACCCTTCCTATTGAAACTTCCTGTTTTGGCAGAAATTTTATAACTCTCTTAGACTTCTTCAAAGTGTCCAGATTTCTATTTTTACAAAGGTTTCACAAGACAAAGATAAGTGTTCTTGCACGTTACCATTAGGATGACTAGAAGTGCCCTCAGTTATTATTTCTCCTCTTACCACTTTTCATGTGGCCTATCCTGCAGACTGATCATTATAACTTTTTTGCAAAATAAAGATTATTAATCCTGCAAAGTACACCAGTGTATTGGGTAAGTAGACAAGATTACTCTTCTAGAGTAATCTAATTCTTTGACATAAAGTGTGTTTATTTGTCTGTTGGTCTGAGGAAGAAGTTTGTGGTACTTGTAAGGCAAAACCACATATGCGAGCATGTTGCTTAACCACTGTCAGTGTGCTGTCTTTCAGCAGCTTTTGAAGTTACCTTATTTTGCTGAACTGTAAGTTTAAATCCTGGTATTGCAACTGATACTTGAGTGCTAATCAAGCATAGCCTTTTAGTATTCCACAGGTGGTAACTTGGGTGCCCTTTTTTATGTCAGTGCTTCTATCATAGGCACTTGATAATAATAGAGTTTATATGTTTATCAAAGGGAACACTAAGTTACTACTTCCATTGACTGCCAGTGCAAATACAGGTGAAGGTCTAATGACATAATTTAAGTGTCTGGCAGTGATATTTGTATCACTGAATTTAGGCACAGTTAGAAATAATGAAGGTCTTGGAAATAGCTAAAACTGAAATATTTCACCAGTGAGGTCTGTGGTTGAGTGGTATAAGTTCTTATTTAGTAGATTTCTAAAATATGTAGCAATTCTGTCAGCCTTTGGAGACTTATACTGAAAATCCTGATTTCTCTTCATTTTTACAAGGCTGTCATGAAATTACTTTTTCTGTGGTGATCACTTAGCCTGATCTGACATACTGACATTCAGTTTAAGGCCGTCTGCCACAAATGAGAACCATTTTGTCTTACAGTTAAAATTTCTCCTTGGTAAAAGTTTCCAAAACTGCCTTTATGTCCGAGATCTGTACAACTTGACAGTCTTGATCTGCATACTAGTTGTTTTAACTTAATCACTAGCTGCAAAGACTTACTCTGTTTTGAATCTCTAAGTTTCTCTTGGTGGGGGGAGGGAAATCTAGTTATTGATAGTGCTTGTATTGAGGCAGCTGTATCAAATGCTGAATTAAGATTGATTTGAGTACTGTACTAGTAAATTTTAGTATTGTACTAGTTAAAAACTGTTCACTGAAGTTCCAGAGTAGATCTTCCCTAGTCATTTGTCTGCAGTAGTTCTACTCTCCAGCAGTGGTTCTGTACTTGTGAATTTTTTCTTTTTTTTTTCCATTTGTTTGACTTCTTAAGTGTCAAGAATAGTGAAAGTAGATTAAACTTGAAATGACTGCTAGTATAGAAAACAGTGCAAGATTGAATACTTTGATGAATGCAAGGTTGTGCTGATTGAGCTAATTAAAACACAATGCTTTTAAATTTTGTGTAATAACAATGATACTGATCTTACAACACTTGAAAAAGTGCAGTCTGAAGTGTTGCTTCAGACTTCAGTTGCAAAATCAACTACTAGATCATTGTTCTTCAAAGAAGTTTATAGCTTGATAGAAATAATTAAAGGCTGCTTTATTCATTTTACTGAATGTCATAGGATTTTGTTTTATAAGTGTCTTAAAGGTAGTAACAAAACCCGATTTCCGTTTGAGCAACTTGAAGCTTCAATTTCCTTGTAAAATCAAGATAATATAATTGCTGTGATCACTGTTTCCACATCCGGAGTAAATCTTTGTCCCACTCAAACCAGACAGTGCTCATAGGAGCAATATTGGAGGAGAGAGAAGGTTAGGTTCACCACCACGAAGGCTGTAGACCAAACTCGCCCTTTTATGATGTATCTCCTATGGATTCTCAAAGAACTAATTGTTTCCTTCTGCTCTTACAGCCTTGTGAAAGGGTTTCACAGGAACTGTGTTACCTTTGGAAACCAGAGAACCAAAGAAAAGATACAGATCCAAAGGAAGCAAGGCCTTTGTACTTCTGCTTAGCAAGTTATTACTTTATATTGTGTGATTCATGGCATTCCAAGAAAGGGGATTGCATTGCATAGCCTCTTGAAGCTGCTGCTGGCTTGTACTCTGTATATGTTTGATTAACATTATTAGGTCTTTGGTTCATGTTAAATGATGTATTTAACACTCTTACAGTAGACAAAGAGGTAATCCAGCTGGTAGCCAATGTTTTTGATAACCTTTTCTACTAAAGGTCCTACTGTTTCCCCACCTAGTAACACCAACTCATAGTCAGCAGCAACAGATGGACAAAAGCAATTTGTGTTTTTTCTACTTGCTTATTAGGGGAAAAAGAATAGAATGTTAATTTTTTTGTGATCACTTAATGTTAATTGATAGGATTAGCATGCCTGTGTTTTTTTAGCATATGCTTTATACAGTCTTAACTACCTTGTTAAATGGAGCAGATGTTCATCTTCACAGTTGAAAAACATTCTTGACTGAACTTTGTAATGTTGATATGAGAAGTACAGTTACTAAGCTTTAGTGATGCTTATTAATATGCAGAATGGGCTGCTAAGCACTAACTTGCCTGGCATTCCCTTTTTTACATGCTCCAAACTGGTGCAGCGAGATTAGCTTCACAGCTGCCCTTAAATGTCAGATAAAAAGGAAAGTCACCAAAAGAAAGCTTGCAATAAAGTTCCATTTAAGTGACTAAATATAATGAGATTTCTTGCTGGCTTGGTGAATATCCCCTCATTCTTTACAATAATTAGATGGGAAACATAACACTTTCGCAAAGAAGTCCTGGTGAGCACTAACCTGGGAAGAAAGAGATCAGGTGGCTTACCTCTTTAAAGTACACGGTCTTATTAGTAATGTCTCCATGTTTTCATAAGGGCTGCTGGCCAAAGAAAATAGTATTCAAATAGCAGCTACTCACAAAAAATGCTAGCATTTTTGAAAATTTGTTTTGTACTTCTCTATTTTTCAGTTACAAGAAATCTAAACAAAAACATAAATCCAAACCTTTTTTTTTTTTTATTTTTTTTTTTCCCCTCTCTCTCCCCATCTCCCCGAAGTTACTCACAGTTTACATGGCTATCTTGGACTTGATTGTTGTACTTGTTTTCTTTCAGGCATTGTGCATGGAAGTAATGTGAATATAGTCCCAGTTACATGATTAACCAAAGGGAATAGTAAAAAAAAGAAAAACAGTATTTATAGATGCTCTAGAGGATGTTGTGAGGAAGAGGTAGCAGAATTTAACTTCTATAATATTGCTTCTTTTCTTACTTGACTAGCAAAAGAACTGTGTGGTGGTTTTTTGTTTTTTGGCTGTGTTTTTTTTTGTTTGGTTGTTTTTTGGGGTTTTTGTTTTTGTTTTTTTGGGGTTTTTTTTGTGTTTTCTTTTTTGTTTTTTTTTTTGTTTTTTTTTAACATGAACATTTTCCCAATAATTTTCTGATAAAATAAATGCTGTTCTGGATAAAAAAGGGGGGCTGGAGGTGGGAATTGGGGGGAGTAGGTGGCATTGCCTGAGCGAACTTTACTGACTGTTGCTGATCTGTTCTTTCTGGTGGCAATTCCCAGTGGGGGAAGCAGCATGTCAGAAGGTGCTAATGGTGAAGTTTGGTTGCAATATATTTAGGAACTGCAGTTTTGCATTTTAGCATGCCATAATCAGAAGCAGTTCCAGTAGTTTGTGATGGTCTTGTTGTGTTTCACTAACAATGCATTCTGTCATTTCCAGACCAGATTTTTTAATGACATTTGTGCAGCCTCTTATACCTGCTGTAGTTTTCAATAGGTAACCTGACTAAAACTTAGTAAGCACATCTCTCAGTGCAGGAAAGTTACCTGTAACATGTTCAGTGTAGCAATAGTGCTAGCAGCCATAGGGATGCATGTTACAGCAGTTTGCAAATACAGCTCTACAGGAAAAAAAACCTGTACAGATCTGCAAGTATGTAGACATTACAGCTGTTGCATAGCTATGACTGGGGAGCTAAGTGATAAATATTTGAATGCATGAGTATTTGACCTTTGCAGTAGAACTGACTTGTATTTGCAGCAGACTTTATTTAAAGCTAGCTCTATTTTGGTACCAGAAATTACAGTTCCAAAGGGGCCAGAAATGTGATGATGTATGGTTTAAATATGAGTATATGACAGTCTCTAAAAAAAGTCTTCATTATAAAATAGATAAAAATGAGGCTGTTATTACTCTTTCTCCTGAGGATGAGGTAGTGTGTACTGGCATAATAATCCAAGAGGTGATCGTTGTCACTAGTTCCTCTGGCAAATAGAAGCTGCCTGCATTTCATTTCAGTAGACAGAAGTTGTAGACATCCTTGCTATTCCGTTAAAGTTACAGACGAGTTCTTCTCCCCTAAGTGCCCAAAAGTGACCTTAACTTATCTGTGTCTAGTGCACCCTGGCCTGGCTTCAGCTCTTACCTTAGTGAGACCCTTTTTAAAAAAAGGTAGTTTCTAAAACCAGGAGGAGGGAGATACTTGATTGTTACCTACCTACAGGTTTTCATAACTCAATTACAGTTGGGTTGTCCTTTACAAATGTTGTCTTCCTCTATTTTCAAGATTGACTTGATGGGAGAGGGGAAGGAAATAATTTCCTAGTAAGACTGCAGAAACTTGCAAGACACTACTTCAATTCCAAGAATACTACTTAAAAGTTTAGTTTCTAAGTTATATGTATAATTTCATAATAATTCACCTGTCCGAAATCAAGCTGATATTACCTGAGATGTAAAATTCTTACTATATATTTAGAAACATATTTTATGTACTGTATTATAGGTAATACATACAATATATTAAAGAAAAAATTGGATTGGCTTAAACTTTGTTTTGAGACATAAAGATAACGGCAGTCAAGGTACAAAGCTTCGAATTGGTGGATAAGTGAATATATATATTTCTCTGAACTAATTACTCGAACTTGACATTTTGCTTTTTGTTATCAAACTTGCCTAATAAACTTGGAAGAGCATAGTGACTAAAAACAATTATCATTTTACTGTCCTATAGAACAATGGTGTGTCCACTCTGAGTCCTTTGTTTTCCTTGTTTCTGGATTTCAAGTCACAAGGAGTTAGAGAAGGAAAAGGATTCTTGCGGATAGAGTGTCTGCCTTACAAGAGGATCAGCAATGCTTGGTCTCCTCAGTTTAAAGAGAAGAAGGGGTAAATATGATCAAGCATTGTAAAATCAAGAGGACTGGTTAAAATACATGCTAAGCTGTTATTTTGCAAATTTGTGGTGTAAAAACTAGGGGCATTCACTAAAGTACTATTGGACTGATTTAAAAGAGGAAAAAAACCCACTAATTCTTAGTTTGAATGATTAGTGAAATTCTAGAATTTGTGGGTGTGGGAGATGGTGTCAGCAGGCTGTACCAGTGCATTTGGGATGGAAATGGACAAACTTGCTCAATAAGCAAATGCTAAAGGGACTAGACTGGGATTTGTCCTCTAATATATCTAATCCACTAGGTTTAGAGGGTTTACTTTGAGAGTAGAAAGGGAATAGGCTTGCAAAAAGTGTCCAGGCTTATTTTCTTTCCTTAAATAATGTTGGATTGCTGTTGTAGGAGACAGTGCTGGCCTGCATGGACCTCTGGCTTGAGCCAGTATGGCGGCTACTGTGCTCTTAGTCTGGCAGTCCTGTCAGAGGAAAGAATTCCTTAACTATGAACTTGTTCAACAGTATGGTTGCACAAACTTCTTCAATTCATTACTTCACATTATATTTTTTTTAAACACTTGGAAATTTTCTCAGTTTTTGTGGTTTGTTAGCAATGAAATAATCTTTGCTGCTTAAGCAAAATTTATCTGATGCCTCAACAATTGATGAAACAGTTTCCATGATATGGTAAAACATCAAACACTGAGACTGTTGGTGTGGTGCAGTGGTGAGTTTTAATGTCAAGGAAGCTGGCATGAAAACTTGAGTGTGGTAATCACATGGTGATCTGATAATGTTCTCTGTCTTCGCTTTTTTTTTGTCTGCAGTGGAGGTTACTGTTGCAGTTAGAACAGAGTGCTGGGCAAGTTCAGAAAACAATGGCCTTAAGTTCTAAAGGGGAAAAACTACTCTGTGCCACTCTTCAGGTGTTATAGCATGCTACTGCAGTAGCTGTATACGTTCGACAAAAGATGATACTAGTGCTTGCTGTTCTAATCTGCAGAGTAATGATTTGGCATTTTTAGGAATAAAATCTCACCTGCTGTAGAAAAGTTTATTCAAAGAGACTGTTTTTGCAAAATATTCTTGAAATTTTATTTAGTGTCAAACTTTAAATTAGAAAGATTTCAGTCATAAAACAGGTAAAATAGATAAAGCATTTGGAAACTTTGTCCACAGTTTGGTGTTTTGTTTTGGTTTTTTCCTACCAGTCCCTCTCCCTCTAAAAGTAGAAAATCCTTTGTAGTCCGTAATTTATCATTGTCTGCTATAGTACATTAAGAACATACAATGTTAAGTTATACAAATGTACTTAAACTGGGGTGAGTTCATTTCTGATGAAACTGAACTTGGTGATACTTAGTGTTGTCTTTATGTTGACATATGTCTTTATGTCTAGTGTTGTATTTATAGAATCTTTAAAGATGATTAGTGTAAGTGCATTCTCTGAGTGATACCGAATCATTATGAATATATTTTCAGCTCCTAATAAGAACTTTAAAAAATATTCAGTAGTCTGTCTTAGTAGCTCAGTGCTGGTCACAGAACTTGTTATGCTACTTCTTTGGTTGTCTTTTTCTTTTCAGGGACTACTAAGAAATACCGTTCAGCATGCTATTTTTGTTGATGCTTGACTGGAATGCGTGTATCAGTTTGTTGTGGCGGTTTTTGGTAAAACTGACTTCATGCTGGGCTTGTACAACAGGCTGCTAGTTAGTGTTCATTTTTTCACTTGTATTTGAGGTGATTGTATGAAGATAACCTTCCTTTGATACTTGCTATTTTGAATTACTGAAAATTATTCATTAGTAAAAACAATCTCTTCCTGTCTTTTGAAACCTAGTTAGTCTGCCTTTATCTTAAACATAAGCAGTTTTCAGTGTCTGTACCTGACTGATTTCTTTTTCTCACTAAATGATTCTTTAGAAATATATTTTGCAGTTTTTAGGTGTGCTTTTGTACAGGGCTACTTCTGGTAGTTCATAGTAGCTGTTGTCCCTGAATGGTTTCGTAGAATGTATCCATCTTGGAAGAGGCCTTCTTGGCTGGTCTGGGGGGTGAATAATTTAACTCTTTCTTCTTTCACCTCTGCTTAGAGGGTATCGAGTTTGCGTATTTATGAGGCTTGTGTGGAGGGATAAGGCTTGATTCTGTTGAAAGATTTCTTTGGCCTGACTGTGCAACCTCGTTTCTACAGAATTAATTTGAAGACTACCTGTTCTCTGCAGGCTTGCCAAGTTTAGTGGGTTGAATAGGCTCAGAATGTGTATGGGGATTTGTAGGTGATTCTTGATTAAGCAGCCTACTTTTTTCAGCCTTTCCTGGAGGCTGAAGCTGGGAACCTGGGCATTCACAGGGCAAAAGTGAGTAGTAATCAGGCTTCAGGTTGCAGTGCTAGCATATCAATCAGTTTGGATTTTTTTTTTTAATAGTCCTTGGGATATTTTGCAAGCAAAAGACTTCCAGAATTCTAATGCTTCAAAGAATTAAAGTGACTCTGTATGCAGCTGGCCATACATGTGACTTGATTTTATCTTCGGTGGAATTCTTTACCACCAGGAAGTGTAATGCGTTTACGGAATTTGGTGGGTTTTTTTGTTTGTTTGTTTGTTTGTTTTTTTTTTTTCTTTCCCCCCCCCCCCCCCCTTCCCCCCCCCCCCCCCGATTCACACAGAGCTATTGACCACCATAAACATACAATGGGGTTGCTTGTTCTGCTTTAAGATTGCTGTTCTGCTATGCTATGTTCTTGGAAACAGTAGTTTTCCCAAAGGTTATTTAGTCTGACAGATACCAATTTAAATGCTTAGTATTCCAGCATATTATGTGAGCCTTCTGTGTTTTACTCCTCCCTATGCAGAGCATATGTAAAACTTCCACATGTTGCAACTTCTAGTGAGTTGCACAAGCTGGCTGAGGGTTACATCGCTGGTTTCCTCTTGTGCTTTTTGATGAAAGGTGTTAGGAAAGCAAACTTTCAAAACTATTTTTGTTTTCTCTATTGCCGAGTAGAAAAGCTGTCTGGCACTGAAACATTGAAACAAATGTTTTATTCAAAATATTTTAAGCAGTGAATTACATTGTATCAGTGCAGGTTCTTCTGGCTTAAAGCAAGTCTGAACTGACTAGGCTATAATGCCAGATTAATTTTAATGATCTGTGTTTGCTGCTTAGAAACCACCTTGAGGTTAGATGATTAGTCCTGTTCCAGACAATACTTTCGTTTTGTCTGAGCCCCTGGACATTTTAATGTTATGGAGCTTCTGAAGTGCTGTTTTCCATGCTGGAAACTTCCCTAGAGGAGGTGGGAAAGTGTCTGACATCTGTAACTTCAGGCATTGACATTTAAAACCTTGTTAAAGCTCTGGACTGTGGTGATAATCTACCTCAAACAGTGAGTGATTTTTATTTTATTTTAGATCTTATTTGTGGGACAAGTACTGTGACTAGTGATGATGACAGAGGTTACTTTTTTGGAAGATGTATGATTACTAGGTTTTTAAATACTTTTATCTTTTAGCTGAGCAACAGTAATTTCACTCTCAAGTGGTTCTCATGTGTAAAGAAGTTGCTGAGGATTCCAGTGGAAACCAAATTGCCAAAAAATAAATAAAATAAAATTCAGACTTTCTTAGTTTTGTACTTCAACAACTGTCATTTTGAAGGCTATAATTTTCCGAGGAATCTGGCTGTATTTGTCTTTGAGTGCATCTTTGTGCAGACTTGCTCTTTACCTTGCCTTCTTTTTACCATTTTAAAAAAGGGGGAGGAACAGTGGAAATGTGAATGTCTTCTCTTGGCATTTGGGGAGCAGGGTGGGAATGAAGGAGATAGCAACACAGTGTGGAAAGGAAAACCTCTATTCTTTTTCTGCAGCCTTTCTTTGACCATGCAGCAAGCATAGACAAATGCTCAGTTTTCTTTACTTGCCTAACCCTTCCCTCATTCATAATAAATCAGAGGTCAAACTAATAAATTTCAATGCATGTATGTTTTTAAGACAATCTCATTCTTGAAGAATTATTGCTAGATATTTCAGTTAAACTACAGGATTGTGGAGGAAGCTTGTAAGTGCTGAGCAGCAAAACAGGTTTAGTTCTACATTTTTGACAGCCTCAAAACTGGGATTTGCTCTATATAACATTTCCTCCAAGCCATCAGATGAAGAGAATGGGGTTTCTCCTTCCTTGGAACCTGAACAGTTTTAGCTCTAGGAAGCAAGTTGTAATATATGGATATTCATAATTTTGGATTATTTTATCTAGAGGAAACAGACGTTTTATTTGTGAAACCTGCTATCATATGGCCCTATGTTGTAGTATAATTATCTGTGTGTTGTAACTTTTGAAATAATTTGACAGGAACTGGAAGCATACAAGGCTAAAAGATGAGCAGGTTCTCCAAATTATCATAAAAACCCCAACCTGACCCCTCACTAAAGCTAGGTTTGCAAGGTAATACCTTCCCTCCATCTCACAGTTAAAGCATCTGCTAGGAAAACTGCATGAAAGATGTATAGGAGAACTACTTTGCACTGTGCTTTTCTGTTGATCTGTGTTCCATCCTTTTGTAGTCTTGAACTGCTCTGTAGATACTTGGAAATCTCACAATACTGTCTGAATTACCCCTTCCCAATACTAGTAAAAGCTATTTGTTTCTGACATCTACAGCCTGTACAAAACAGTAGCTCTGTGTTTATACTCTTGTGGGAACTCTCTAGCACTGTCAAGTGATGCATTTCTTGGGGCCAAAGAAAGAATCCATCTAAAGTCATCAAGTATACTGAGAGCAAACTACAGATCTCTGGTGGCATCTGCAACAACTAAGATGAAATGTGTAGCATGGCTTTTAATGCTATGCTTCACATTTTTATATTGAAGAACTGCATTTTTAAATGCTTTTTTTTTTTTTTTTTTTTTTTTTTTTAAAATCTGGAAGTTTAGGTTTCTCTAATGTCTCTTTGACACTATTTTAAAATAAAGCTGAATAATGTAAAACATTTACTAGTGATGTTGAGATAGATAGTGCATAAACTCTTAAAAATAAGTGACCATAATGCATTTGTGGATATAGGAATTAAGGTTGCATAAGCACCTTCTAGGGACAATGTCAACCTTTTAATAGTCCATCTCAACTTGGATTTCTGGTAAGCACAAGCCACAAATATGACTTCATGCAACAGTGATATGCAGCTATTTCTGTGGTGTGAAATGGAGCTATGTGTAATAGCACAGATGTCTGAACAAAACATCTAAGTAAAATTGCATGTATTTCAACAAAACATACTAATCACTCTTAATATTTTGACATGTCAGTTCTATGAAAAGCACAGAAAAAATCAAACAATGTAATGACTAAGAACTGTTTATGTGTACTAAAAATAAGAATTCCAGCTCCAAGGTACTCCTTGTTTATGTGTGGATGTGCTTCCACTTTTGATTTTGGTGGAAGAGTGCCATCTACTGAATTGCTTGAATTGTACCTTAGTTTTTCATCTGTAGTGGTAATTTTGAGCAAACCTATGAAATCATCACTTCTACTTTAATAGTGAAATAATAAGTTTCTTAGTTCCTTTGGGGATTTGAAAACCTAAAAATTATGATGCAGTAGTGGAACATGAGGAGGCTTAAAATAAAATTGAAAACACTTCGTAAGTATTTTGCAATATAACCTTTTTAAGCATAGCAGTGAGAGGGTAGTTATTGATGGCTTATATATGTTTGAGGCTTATTTTAACAATCTTAAATTTTATCCATTCAAAATGGCACTCAGGATTTCTCTCTACTTATGCCTTTGAGCAGACTTCATGGAAACTCTCCTGAGACCCATTTATTGCATTAAGCTCAAATTAGGACTTAGACACTGCTAGCTAAAATACGTAAAAAGCAGTAGCATCAGTACTGCTTCTGAACATCTCTTTAGGTATTTGGAAGGTCTTCCAGCTTGTGACCACTATGATTCTGGGGACAGATTGTCACGTCAAATTGGTATCGACAGAGAGGTATCTACCACTTTGATTTGAGGTCTGAGTTTCTACTTTTTGGCTATACAATGGAAGTGCTGGTGCTTCTAGTCCATGACCCTCTTAGCACTTCAACAAGTGGCTTTATTGGCAAGTACTTCAAAAGGCTGCATAAAGCAAAAAAATGTGCTATAACCTGCATCACTGTATTGATACAACTCCTAGCAATGAACTAAACTTTGTACAGAAAGTTATTTGGAAGAGAGAGTTATTTCCATCATTGGTACAAGGCAAAATGGTGTGGGAAGCATAAGGGTGGGTTTAAGACTTGCCCACAAGTTTAAGTGTTGAAGGATTTTGTACTAAGGGAGAAGCTAACATCAGTGCTGAGAGAGAGACCACAGCAAACCCTGGGGGAGGAATTCATACATCTGACCAATGTAAATGTTAATTTAAGGTGGTCTTTTAAGACCTTTTCCTCATCCAGATCTACCAGCATTCTTTAAGTGTTTGGTGTCGGGCTTTGGTTTTGTTTGTGGGTTGGTTTTGGTTTTTTGTGCTGTTTTTTTTTTTTTCCTGGGGGGGGGGAGTGGAGGTGGGGTTTTTTTTTGGGTTTTAGGGTTTTTTTATCTTTTTAGTTCTGTCTGCTTTAGTCACTTGTGAGAATAACAAGTTCTGTAAAAGGATAGAAGTATTCACTGAGTGATAGCAGAGGATCAGTAGGGCTGGGGGAGCCACTGTAGTTTATATAAGTTGTAATAGTATCTGTGCTCTTATTCTGTATAACCTCAAAATGATGTAAAAGGTTAACAGGATACAAATGAAACTGGGACTCGGCAGATTAGTCTGGCTACTCAATTTGTACAAAGAGGATTGAAGAATGGGCTTGTATTTGAACAAAGTTAAGACGGGATGACTAGTTGGTTACAGTTAGTGTCTTCTGTCATGAACACGCAGTAGTCAGTGACTTGAAAATAACTGAAGAAGATTTGTGTGGCGGGTAAGAGTTAAGGGAGGTATTTTAGATCATGCTTTGTGAATGAAGAGAGGCTTCTGGACCTAACAAAGAATTGCTTTGCAGTCGGAAATTGGTGTTGATGAACAGTAATTGATTGTTCAGGGATTTGCCATGTTCTTTGGCAAAGTTGAATAGTCCTTCTTATTAGATAATATCTATGGTTCTTTGTGTTTTCATAAGTTAAACTAAATAGGTGTATAAATTCACTTAACATCTAGTTCAGAACATTACATTTGTTAATGCTGCTGTTGGCAATGCCTGTACAGAATATTTGGACTCTGAGCAAAGGCATCATTTTTGCTCCAATTATTCCTCATTTCTAAGAACATGGATTGGTCCTGTCTTTAGCCTTGGCTAAGAAGCTGTGGACGTAAGAGTAAAAGCCTGGTTAACTATTGATATTATAATATCAATAATATGTGCTACCAAAAGGATAGGATGACTGGAATAACATGTTAAAATTTGACAAAAATTAAGCTGGTTTACGTGGATGACAGATGAGCAGGACTTAGAAGCATGCAACAGAATACAAAGATTTTGCCTCTGAAGTTTGATTAAGATCTTTCAAAATATATCATAATTTCCTGGGTTTATTCTTCTCTATACAGTCTTTGGAAAAAGCTTTAGTGAGTTAGCAGTTTACCACCCATTTCACTGCATCATGCTGAGTCAGAAGAACCATTATGCTATTTCCCACTCCTTCCCCTTGTATTCTGTCATCCTCCTTCCCTTCCACCCAAAAAAAAATACCAGATTGGTCACCTTTTTTTTTTTCTTCTGATCACCTGGATCAGAAAACAAATTCAGTAAAATCAAGGAAAGCTTATAGCCTTGTTAGTTTTTTTGAAAGCAGAATGTTGCTATTTTAGTCTAAATTGGTGTTTTTACCTCTTCATTTAAGAGCATGCTTTGCTATCTGTAAATTGGGCATATAGAAGCTTATAATTAAAAACAATTTTGTTTCTTGTTTGATTTTAAATCACAGATTTTTAATCCTGTTTGCATTTGTACTACTAATTACATCTTGTTCTAACGAACGATTGCCTCTCACTGGCAGTTATGAGAAAATTCTACCAAATACAGCCTTTACAGAAAATTTGCTGGCACTTCTCATAGCTGTTTGGGAAGTAATGTATTTGTGCATATTTATGTAAGCAGCTTTGAAATTTAAGATGTACTTTGACTCCTAGCTATTAACATTATTAGCAAATGGATTGGAAATAAACCATGGCTCGCTATCCATTCTCTACTGGTTTCTATGCAAACTAGTTAAAAAAAATGTTTAAAATGTGTAACTTTAAGCAAAGAAACATGATTTTGTGCTTTAAAATTGCTGCAACTTCTTGTGTACCGAAACTAGTTCATGAACTTTGAGATCTATGTGCTTTATTTGTTTTGTTTTGGTTTGGTTTTTTTTTTTCAAAACAGAGCTCCTTTCTCACCCTATTAATCAAAGATTGATTTTTTTTTAATTTTTTTTTAAGTTAACCTGTTAAGCTAACACTGATATTTGTAATACGATCTAACATCAACTGTTTAAATACCATACCTGATTTTGCCCCTTTTCCCTCAACAGAAAAAGGACAAATGATATGCTTTCCCCCCTCTCTCTGAAAGGACAGACTCTTGTCAGAAGGTGTAAGAACTGCTGAATTCAAATGGTACTAAATAATTTCATGATAATGCATCTCAAATACTTTTTTTTTCTTTTTTTTGACAACCAAACTATGAACACAGCCCCTCAGCCTTCATAGTTACTAAAAAAAAAAAAAAAACCAAACCCAAAAAAACACTGATCAATCAATACCATTGCTCTCCCAAAAGCATTTGGGAACATGTATAATGTTAAGATTCCTAGTAAATGACGGAATTAAAAAATGCATTTGCCAGTGTTTAGGCATGTAAATGATCTTTTTCAGTTTATATTCCTGTCTTCCCCCATCCTTCTCCAAGAGAAGAGAAGACCTTTGGGAAAAATTTTTTAGTAGCCTTTCAGGATTGAGTTCCTAGCCTCTTTATCTCTGAGGTACCTTGCGTTATTTTCATCCTTATGACTAACAGAATGAAGCTCAATGTAGATTTTATTTCATTTATTTTATTGCCTGGAAGTTATAGTTCTTTAGTCTCTAATGACACTTGATTTGGTTTCCAAATATAATATGTAATGCTGACCTCTGTCAAAGTAACAAGGTCAAGCTGTATCTAGATATCAGTTAATTCACAGGTGCTGTATTTGCACAGAAGTTGCAGCCAGTGTCTTGTGACTGTCTGTATCTGACATCTTCCTTTTCCTTATCCTGTTTCCTTACTGTCAGTTTTCCTGCCTTCTCAACTCTTCTTAGCTGGCAGAAGGAGATTCATCGCAATGGTCCAGCTGGGATTCCCATAGCAAATTGTTACTAGTAATTTGATAGTATTTCCACCTGACAAACTTCAGTCTCAGTTTTAAAGCCCTTGGTGCTGTTGTTTACTTAGAGAAAAGTTGATCTGATATGTTAATGTTACTGTATCCTTTTGCAAACAGAAATACTGAGACATTAGGAGAAATAAAGACTTGCTTAGCTGAGTGGTATAAACACAGCAAGATGCTATGCAGGCCGAAAGCTTTAGAAGGAAAGTAATTGTAAAGTTTTTGAAAAATAGTAACATGATACCATATCAGGATTGGTATGAAGTCTGAAACTCTCCCAAAAGTATTCTGTGGATTTTTATTGTCTTGTTTGGTAATAGATGGATGTGAAAAGCCAAAGGTACTTTTGCAGAGAGTGTGGACTGTAGTACTTTCTGATGGCTGGTTTTTTTTTTTTTTTTTTTTTAAAAAAAATCCTCTCTCTTGCTAAATAGCTGCATGTCTTGATAGATTGTTTTTCATGAGATTGTTTCTGTGAGATCATACTTTTGTATGTGCAAGTATTACGATTAATTAGATCTAGATGCAGGTGAGACTGACAGTTAGGAAAGTTGCGTGAAATCTGCTCTTATACTGCTTTAGTCCTGCTTAGATGTATCACCAGGACTTTACGGTACTCAGTAATTTGATGTAAAGTAAGTCTTTGGTTTTTATCTGTTGTTGCATTGTATCCAGGCTTGGGAATGGTGAGTAATACCAGACAGACTTTTAATCTCTATGTACTTCAAATACTGTTTGGAAATCTCACCATCACCATCTGTTTTTTGTTACAGTAATTCTTGGGGACCACACTCAAAACATACACAAAAGGGTGTGCTAAATAAGTGATGGCTTTGCTGCCTATAAAAATAATTCAAGGTCTGATTAAGTAAAGTGGAAAACTGCAACATAGCAATGACTAGTAAAACATGTCAGTATAATGTGCAGTCCTGGAGAACTACATGCTGCAGACTGGTACACAGGAGATTAATGTGAATTATCTACTGCCCTTATTGCTTTGTATATAATTCAGATCAATGGTATGTTTCTTCCTCTAGTTGGAGATACGTTTTTTGGTGGTTTTTTTTTTTTTTTTCTTTTTTTTTGGTGAAAACTGTCAAATATTTAAGTTCTGTGAGGTGTTACACCTACAGTTCTGAGAAATATCTAGGAATTAATTTTAAAAGCTGCTACAGTTTTGGGTTTGTCTTAATCATAACAGTGGCGAATCTGATAAGGTAACATGGTTCGTATCTTGTGCTGTACCATCAAAACATTTTATAGCAGTGTAATGACATGAAGATGCAAATATCTGGTGATAGTTTGGGACATAATTTATGTTATAAATGTGTCTCATAACTGACTTAGGGCTTGAATTGATGGCTATAGTTTTCGCAGCTGTCTCCCTTGTTAGATAGGTGAACCATAGGTGAAGAACTCACTTTTCCCTAGGTCTACTTAAAGTAACATAAAATACTGAAAGACTGCCCTTCTGAGGTTTTCATAAATACTCTGGAATTAGTTTTCTGTTTCAAAATGTGACTTCTCAAGGCCGATGTGCACAAAGTTGCTTCTGTGTAGATAAGTTATAAATAATAGTAGTAATTTTTAAAAGAATGTGAGCTTGTGTATCACTAACTGAAATGCTTTAATTTTGCTTGAGGTGGGGGTGGGGAGAGTGTAATCTTAGGCCTGAAGCTTGTTTGGCAAAAAATTGGGACTGTTGCCTTTTCTCACAAATCAAAGTAAATCAGTGTCATTATGCAATATAAAATTATTGTGATACTGTGCTTCTGTATAACCTGCACTTCTAGCAGTTACGGAAATGAATGCTGCTTTAGGACCCAAGTATGTTATCTCTTCCTTTTCTTAGCCACAGCTTTTGTCTCTTACTTGCTTTTTAAAAAAACCCAGTGAAATAATAGTGTTTTCTAGAGTTTAATTTCCTAATTGTAGTGGGGAACACAGAAGCAATATTCAAAGGTACAGCTGAGAAGCTGTTAATTTACCCAATTTGTTAATATTTGGAATGTAGATGAAGCAGGAATAGTAGAAAGAAATGCTTGAAAGTGAAGAAGAAAGGATGTGTCTTTGTTTAGAAAACTGCTCAGGGCAGACTATTTCCTTTAGAGCTACCCTAGCTCTTTGGCAGAGAATTTTTCCTGTCTACAAAATTAAAATGCTTTGTCCATCTTGTCATTATTCATTATAATTTTTGCCTGTTCTGGGGACTACTATGCAGTAGATGATCACTGCTTAGTACAGTGAGCTAGCTCTCTTGCCTTAAGCACACGTAGGCAAGTATAGAGGATTTGGACAAACTGCATTGCCTGGGATGCTGCCTGTTTTGTGTTGTTGAGAAATGCTTAGCATATACTGAAATGGGCATGTATTATTATCCTTCTACAGTCAGCATTTAAGTGACATGCTTTTTCAACTCAGCATACCCTGCAAAACTGGGATGCTTTGCTTTGCTTTAGCAAAGAAGATTAATGCTGGTTAGGAGGATGATATTAATTTGAGATGAGAAGAATAATTTTAGCTACTAGGTGAAAAAGTGAAGATGACATAATCCTTGGGTAAAAGAACTAAATGGGACTGGCTGCAAGGACTATTTTTATTTTTTTTGATAGCTGTAAGCGCTATAAAAAAGCCAAACTATTTTCAGTTCTGCATATGAGGCTTCCACTAACTTGTCAAAAAGAAGCAACTTGCTCTGAATGCTTAAAGCTTGTGTAAACTTACTCCTACTGCTGCATATTTACTAATTTCTGGAGAGAGAACTGGTGCAGGTGTCCTTGAAAATACAAAAGGATTTTTTTGTTGTTGTTTAAAGAAATGTTCAAGTATTCATAATACTAATTTATTTTTACTTTTTTGAGTAGTGCTTTCAGAAATATTTGCATCAGAAGTGCTTATAGAGAACACCTGAGGGATATAATTTGAAGGTTGGAGTAAATTGAGGAAATCGTAGGCTTCTCTGTTTTTCTGGGGTTTTATCTTGTTTTAAAGCAAGGTAGCTCTAAAGCCTTAATTCCAAATAAACTGTGTGGGCGAACAAACAAGGGCTACATTTAATTATGTTGGAAGCTGATGTTCAAGAGATGTGCTGGAAAATTTTTTTATTTTTTTATTTTTTTTGAAAACTACCTATGTCAGTGCAGATAAATAATAAGTTTTATGTTTCAGTTCCTATGAACATCTAAGTTTCAGAGGAATTTCTTTTTGTCTGTTTCTGCCAGGAATTATTAATTCAAGTGAATGCAGAAGCAAGAGCAAGGCTGAAACGAATGTGCTCTGAAACTTCAGTATTCCTTGTGAAGATATTTTTTTTCTAATGTGGCAATTTGTGTAGTCAATGTGTAATAAATGCAAAAGCAATGAATTTACATTAAAAGTATTTGGAGTTTTTGTAGGAAGGTATCATATATGGGTATCCCGCCGTCCAAGTTCTAAGCTTCTCTCTTTCTTTTTAAAGAAAGATATAAACTGACAGGGGACTACAGATGACTTCTCTATACAAGAAACATGTAGATAAGAATTTAAAATTCAAGGGAAAATATGGGTGAGACAAGCTGGCTCTTTAAGCCCTTCCATGCTAGAACAAAATTAAATTACTAATTCTGTTCAGGGAAGAAAGCTGGTATTAAGTTTGCTGGATTATTCAACATCTGCGTAGTGCATCTCTCATCATTTAACTGGATGTTATGCAGGTTCATTAGTCTTGGAAAAGAATGCAATTGAGGGTTAAAAGTGAAGCTGTTGGGTTGAAGCAGACTTGTTCCCATTGTAGTTATACTTACGTTTTATCTCGTCAGCTTAGCGGCTGAGATGTATCTGAATTTTGTTTTGCATGCTACCGAATAATCTCTTTAACCTTTCAACTGTCTCTAGTGTGAATGTATATATTTTTTTAAGACTATTTGGATCCACTTTGGTTTTGATCAACAATTTCTCAGTAAATGGAAAAATTGCAAAATGGGTGAGAATTGTACTGTTTCATTAATTTCTAGTGTATACTCAGAGAACAAACTGTATATTACATTCCCTGTTTTGCATATATCTTTGAGATGATTTCTTTTCTTTCAAAAACTAAGGTGCCTGTTCAAAACAAGAGGTATTTAGCTCTTTGAAAAATTATACTCCAGAAACCCTGCCCATATTATAATGATGAAACACTGACCACTTTGTGTGATTCATCTGGACTTGTGTTATTTCTGCCCTATCTCCTAGAGGTTGGACAATTTCCTGACTTTCGTATCAGAAGAAAAGGGGATAACCACATTTGAAATACTGAATCTCTTTAACTAATAAACCAGTCAAATATGGAGAATTGAAAGAATCTGTGTTGCTGCTACTTCTGATTCTATTTGATATTCATTATGGAAGCAGAGAGCTGGTTTATGTGTGAGAGGGAAAACAAACAAGCTTTTGTTATCTCATAGTTGGTGTGAATCCAGGAAGTTTTGATACAGGCATCCTGGAAACTTACATTATACATGATTTCCCATTGACTCCTCCATATTTTGGCTACTGATCTTTTCATCTTTGTTACAGCAGATTTTTTTTCAATATGCTTTGCATTATTCAGCTCTTCCATCTATAAGTAGTGCTTGAAAGGAGAGAAAGCTCCTTTAGAACTTGAGAAATTTGATTATTTTATTATGCTTATTTAGATTAACTTCCTTTTATACTAGCTCTGATATTTAACACTAGGGAAATAACTTCTTCATTATTCTATGTTATGTTCTCATTGATGAAAAATCCTTTACATAACTAAGTTAAGCAATTATACATAATTTTTAAATTATGAAGATAAACAAGATGGGCCTTGTAACTACTTTGTGTTCCTTTTTGGTGTTTATAAATTATTTCTTATGGTGATCACTCAGATCTACATGGTTAAATATGTTGAATGCTCTAGCTAGAAGCAGGATGTTAACCTGTTTGAATATGTGGTATTAGTGACAATGTTGGTTATGGTGTTTGGTGTTCTGTTGTTTGTTTTGATTGTTTGTTTTCCCTCCATGTCGTATACAACAATTATTCCTTAATGGTACCAATTCCAGCTTCGGTCGGCCAGGAGTTGAATGCTACTGCCAACATGACAGTGGAGCTGCAGTAATTCAGCTTCAGTTCCTGATTAACGAGGTTAGTAAAATGATGTACATATTCCATAATTCGGAGAAGAATGTTTTTTCTTCAATTTCTCATTAAGCAAGCATCAAAATAAGCTAACACAAGTGACTCCTAACATGAATGGCAAACAGTAATAATTATAAATTCTTTTTTTACTTTTAGTGAATGCTGGACTAACTGCTGAAAATATATTTGTCTCTAGAGTACTCTTGCTAGAAGCAAGAACGTTTTCCTAGGAACACTTACTCATATAATGAACGTTGCAAGTTAGCTCTTGTAGTAAATCATGTTTACAGTAGTACTAATAGTTTCAGTGGGTAGTTCGTTTTATTTTGATAGTTACTGTTTTAAACATGAGCTGAGCAATGATCCCTAATCTGATCCCTCAGTTATTTTGGGTATGTTTTCTTTCTAGGGGTGCAGCAGCTAATGTGACAGCAGTGCTTTTCTTGAGCTAGCTGAGGCCAGAATTGTAGAGGGGTTTCTAGCTCAAAAGAATGGTGAAGTCAAACTTCACTAGCTTTGTCAGCAGATAGATATTAGCAGCTGAATTCATAGCTTAATTTTTCTACAGAGATTGGACATGAGGGAACTGATGTACACCATGCATGGGAAAGCTGCTTCTTCCCCATCACTCCTCAGTGTAGCACTGAACCAAATATGGGTGAGCTGAATGACGTGTGATTACATCAGTTATCTCCTTACTATGACTTAGACCTTATATGTGCTATGCTGTTGGTGTGCATACTTATAAATTTTTTTTATCCTGGTAGCAAATATGCAATATATTTCCACTATGAAGATGATACACTGTTAGGAGGTTTATGAAAAAAAGTTAACGAAAACTTTTTCCTTCCTACAGGGAGCTCTTGTGAGTGCCTTGGCTGATGATACCTTACACCTGTGGAACTTACGTCAGAAAAGACCTGCTATACTTCATTCACTCAAATTTAACCGAGAACGGTAAGGTTTAGATTATTATTGCTTTACCACTTGACATCATTTTGTATGCAGCTGTAAGATTAATGCAGTTAGATTCATGACTTGTTACACTGTTGAAACTGGGTTTACATCCCGTTTGAGTTGCAGGCTGTTAGGACCCTGTGAATAGATGCACTAGTAACCTAAACTGAGATGACTTTTCTATCACTTTGCTTACTGCATTGTTGAACATTAATTTTCTCATCTTTAAAGAGTGGGGGGATAGAAGACTTTCAGTGTATGTTTCCAAAGGAATTCTGGAACAAGAGAAAGTGTGTGCGTGTGTGTGTATGTTTGTGCACCAACAAGACAACAGGAAAACTAGTTCAAATTTTTAATTAGAAGGTTTTCTCCCCCTTGATGAAAAATACTAATTCTGCAGTGTTAAAGCTCCTGTGTGTATCAGAAGCTGAAAACTGCATGCATTTTGACTAACAATTTAGAGACTCTAGTAACACTGTTGTAAGCAGGCTAGGGAGAAACTTTGATTTCTAAAAGTCAGTTGATTTAACTTCTGGGGTGAAAAAAAAGGTAAAAAAAGAAAAAAAGTGTCCTGTTTTTAAATAACCAGTAGTCCTTCCTTCTGGGGAAGTAGCCCTTCTTTTCCAGTATGGGTGAAGTCTCAGGTGGAATACTTTTGAGCAGTGTGCTTCAGAGATGGACTGCTTGGGGAGCTCAAAGGATACTAGCAAGAATACAGAATAATGTGTGACTTGTCCCGCTGTTGAATAGGGCAGGAAGTAATAAGCTTTAAGTAATGGGTAGCAATAGAAAGAGAAAGTTAAATATTTATGTAAAACCTTCTAATGTAACATCTAAAGTAGGGATAAAGTGCTAAACAGACTGGTGGGTTATGGAGTAACCTTATGGTTTTAAAGAGCAAGTTACAAATAAATTTGTCAGGAATAACTTAAATGCAGATTACTGTGGGTTTGGGGGTAGAGGAATAAGTTCCTTTTGAGGTTGTTTCTATGATCACTGTGCATAAACTTTTTACCAGGACCTGCAGTGATGGATCAAGGGATAATTAATTATTTTAAACTGAATTAGAGTGGAAGAAATTCTTCCCTGTGAGGGTGGTGAGGCACTGGAACAGATTGCCCAGAGAAGCTGTGGCTGCCCTGTCCCTGGAAGTGTTCAAGGCCAGGCTGGATGGGACGTTGAACAATCTCGTCTAGGGGAAGGGGGCCCTGCCCATGGCAGGGGGGTTGGAGCCAGACGGTCTTTAAAGGCCTCTTCAGAACCACACCATTCTGTGATTCTAAACTGTTCTGCACCAAATATAAAGCTTACAGAGCAAAATTCTCTGCCCCAGGGGAGTGACAGTGTTTCTTTACACAGCAGAAAGGTCAAATGGAAAGAAATGCAATTTACAACCTGTAGTCTAACTAGGATTGTCCAGCTATAGGAGATGCAGTGGTGTATCCAAACTCAATTTTCTCCCTTTTTATGCCCATTTCTTTCTTACAACTTTCATCTGTAGCACCTACTTAAATGTAATATAAAATTCAGATTTGCAGCCTCAAACCACACTTGGACATTGGCTTCTAACTAGGTCACTTGTGTCACTTCAGTGGTGGAATTTGTTATTAATCTTGGACAGAGGAAAACCTGTGCCTTGCTAAAATAGGTAATGAGAGCACTGTAATTACCAAGAGTGGTGAAGGTATAGTTTGAGACATGGGCTTATTTTTGTAGTAATTTTAAAATTAAAGTATCCATTGTAATAGCATATAGAAGTAGCCAGAATACTTAAGATCCCAAAACCATACGTTGTCTTAGCCACTTAAGTCATGCTGCGTGACTGTTAACTGTTTTCAAATATTATGTTTTCTTTGACTAGTTTATAAAATAAAGCTTTATAAAATAAGTGCAATTTCATTACTAAAGAATTATTTTGATTTTTGAACTTCAGAGAATTGTGGAAATTCATGGTTGAATAATTCTAAATAGGTGTCTTCTATAACACTAGGAATTCTTAGTAATTATACCTCATAGGTTTGCTATATTGTGTGACTTTGAGGTAAATGGGCTTTCCTTAGGTCGTATGCATTATATTAGCTATTAAGTTTATTAAGTGTTCATGAATCAGACTGGATCTTCTCAATTTGCAAGTGCCAAGTTGTTAGATGCCTAATTAATAAAATCTTTTAAATAATTTATGTTGTGGGGTGAAGGTTTATTCATAAGGATAAACAACTTCTCAAAAAGGAATAATTTAAAATACTAAATACTACAACAGAGCCTTTTAGCAATATCTTCCCTAATGATACTTTAATTTTTCAGCTTGTGTAGGGGACTTCAATATCTTGGAAATGTTTGGGTAAAAGAATAAATAGTTAACACAGTGGAAAAAATGTCCTTGGAGGGGAAACAAAGCCAAATCTGACTACATGACTGAAACAACTATTCCAGTTATATTGTTATTTGTTCTAGGACTCTGTAGTTGCAAATGTTTAAAATTATGTACCTGGAAGCATGGTGACATTGCAGAAAAGCAGTATTTGTGTCCTGTTTGTGGAAGTTGAGCTCCACATGTCACAAGCCAGTATTCAGATTTTGTTTCCAAATCAGAGTTTAATGTGTAAGGATTAGATGTGAACTAGAAGGTTGGTTGTAGCATTGAAAGCTAACTGTAGCAGGTAGCTACCCAGATTAAAGGATATTCTAGTCTTGAAAGCTATTCTTGAACTGTGTTTTTTCTTAAAAAAAAATTAAAATGCTATGACTTGTTAATGAAGCACAGCCCTTTACCAGGCTAGTTCCCTGCTTTTAGCCATGTGGGAGAATTACTGCCCGGTGTTCCTAGATTTTGTATTTGCTTCTTCTGTTAGCAAGCTAGCCAAACTAAATTACCTTCAGGCCTGTTTCGAACATCTTTGAAATAAGGAATAAAAACCAGACATAGCTTGTTTATAAATGCTTGTGTAGTGTCAAGTATTTTGTATACTTACCTGAAAATTGAGTTAGAGTATTAAATTACCTGTAATTTAATTCAGAATGCAGTCTTTAGTATGTGACTGGAGAGCATTGTGAATTCTTACTTTTCCAGTCAGATATTTTAAGAACAGAGTGGTGAGAGTTGCGGAGAGCTGTGGATAGTCTTCATTGGGTAACTTGCCGCATTTTAGATTTGTACAAAAGAGGTCTTTAAAAGTAGTGGCTGAAAGTCTTTAAAGATGCTTGCTGTTGAATCTTTAAGTGACTTGAATATCTATAGATAGGAAACTGGCCATTTAGTAGATTGCCTTTTATACCAGTGATGGTTAGTAATTTGAAGCAAGTCTTCTGAACCAGTGATTGATGAAGTTTTTGATGTATAACAAATCTGTTAGCTGAAATTACTGGCAGATGTCAGAAGCACAGTGCTAAACAAGCTTGTTCTGCAAGTTTTCTAGCCTTTTGTTTCTGTTGTGTTTGTGTGGGTTTTGCAGCTGCTCCACGTTCTGGTTACCAAGCAAAATTTAGATGATATTAAACCCATGTCATACTAAGCCTAGCCACTGTTTGACTGTGGGAAGCAGTGTGCAGGGGCCAAGGGGGAAAAAAAAAGCATAATGATGCTGACATGGTGAGGAGGGGAGGGTGTTGCTTGCATGTTAAAAGTGTGTAAGTAGTACCTCCCTGCAGAATGCACAATTCAGTGTGTGAACTTACTTAGTATCATAGGTTTGTATTTCTGTAAGATTTCCTCAGTGAATACAATGTAATTATTGTCACCTACATACCTGTGTAAATATCTTATATATAATAAAATTGTGTGTTCACATGTAGTGCAAACCTCGCATCAATCTTGGTTTGACGTAGTAGCAAATATAAATGTTAGGCTAGATTAATTCTGAAATAAGCATAGTTAATACTTCGTATTAGGGTAAATATTGAAAGCAGGCTGTCAGATAGCTATCCAGTCTGGCTTTAGTTTTCTTACCATGCAGGAACTACTACACTTTATTCTGATCTAAGGTGTGAAAGGTCAAACACACATCACTGATGAGCCAGGGACTTTCACAGAACCAATTGAAAAGACAGTGAATGACAGACTAACTAGATTTAAGAAAAAAAGAGGATTGGGAGGGATGGAGGGAAGTCATATGGATGGGCAAATTTGAGTCTCCTTTGCTTGCAAACCAAACAGCTTTACATGCAAGTATGAAAATTTTTTTTAGCTAAGACTTGCACCTTTCCTGAGCTCAGATTCCCTGTTCTAATACGAAAGGAAATAGTTTACTTGCTTTGTGACTTAGCATAAAGACAAGAATGAGAATCATAGCATAAAAATAGAGCTGAGCATGTAGTTTGAGTGCTTTGCATATCGATCATTGAATGCATTGATAAGTTTAATTTTTAATATGACAACTTTTATGCTGCGGGATTTAAGTAGTTTTCCTCAGCATGAAACTGCACAGTTCGGAGTTACGAAATTATGCTTTAATGTTTTTGTATCCTGCTGTAAATAGCAACTTGAGCCTTGTGTTTAAAGCAGGCTCTGTCTACACTGAGTGAAAAATCCCACTTGTTTTTACTCCTTATTAATAAACAAGACTTAACTTTTATTATGACATATACCTTTCCTTGTTAGATACTGTAACTTTATACCCAGCCTGTGCATTAGGCATTAGTTGTGAGAGAATTTTTTCCTTTCACCTCACTGAATTTATGAACTGACCAATTCTGCCACTTTGTGGATAGCAGAAAGACATACAGGTGTTTTGCCTGTGAGAGCAGGCAATAGATACTGTTTGTGGGCTTTTGGTTGTGTGTTTTTGTTTTTTCTTCCCCCCTCTGTGTATCAGTATCACTGTTTCACTTCCAGGCTTTGTTTGAAGGCTGTCTTTTTCCCCTTTCCCTGTGTGTTTTGGGGTAGGATTATACTGTAACTAACAGAAGGATTGCAAATACATATCCAGACAGTACTTCTGAGAAACATTTGGGTCTTTGCAGCATCAATGTATACCAAGTACAAGTTTTATATACAACACAAGTAATGAAACAACATGAAATGAGGTCGTTTTGGGTTCGGTTTTTGGTGGGGTTTTGTGCCTTTTTTTTTTTTTTTTTTTTTTAATACATTTTAAACTGCTTTCTTTAGAGTGAAAGGAAGTGATCATCGGGTCTGCTTGCATTTATGGTGTCATATAAAGCCTTCTTTTAACTGGTGGGCTTAAAATGCTACTCAATGGTGATCCACTAGATGATGCAATTAGAAGGAGTTTTATCTTCTTTCAAGAAGTTAGCAGGAGAAAACTGACTTCCCAGATGGGAAGTTGATCTTCAACTGCATGTGTTAGAGCAAGTTACCCAAGCATCTTCTGATGCCAAGGATTTGGTTACTTTTTGAGTCATGTAAGATATACCAACAGGAGATTATAAATATCTAGTGCAGGGGATTTTATGGGTGGTAAGAGACCTTCAATCTTTAGGGCATTTAGTGTGCATTTCTTCAATATTGAAAAATTTTCTTAATTTTCCAAACAACTGATTCAAAAGGCATGTATGCTTGTCTTTTGTCAGCGTTACAAGCAATGAAGCAGCCCATTTCTATTTGTCCATAAATAAAAACGTGGAGGCCCCTTCTGAGGCAAGTACAACTTGAAAAGCCATCTTAAAAAGGAGTGGTGAAATGTGACCCCACAAAGGAAAACATGTAAGCCATGAAATATATTAGGAACATTATATCATAAAAGTACAGACACCTGCAGCAATATACAAAACCTCTAAAATTGAGCCTTTTTCTGGAAAATTATCTGAATGGCCCTAATAGTGATCACATCAGTGGTGACAGCTCTATTTCTGTTCTTGGCTCTTGATTCCCCAGTACTCCCTCTTGACACCAGTAGTGTACACCACAACTCAGATACGGACTGTAAGTACTTCTCAGCTCCCCTTAGAGGCAGCCCTTCAAGTGAATGTATTCAGAGAGCTGTTACGGGATATAAACAGAATTGAAGTACCTGTTACAATCTCTATGATATACTGCATTTGTCCACATGGTCTTTTGAGGGGACAATTTTGGGATGCATTGAATAGGAATACTTCCTCTGCGTGTGCCACCTTCCCCTCAAGGCCTTTTGCGTACAGGTAGATATTTTCAGCTTATTTTAGTTACCAGATCTGGAAATTGACACCTTGCAGCAGTCTAGAAAGTCACAGCCACTGCTTGCTTTCATCAGTATGTCATTCTAACACTCTTGACTTTTTATGCCCATTGAAGACTTGATAAGAGACCGTGGATGTGGGGTGTAGGCTAACATAAGAATTAAACTTTTCAGCTTCTAGATTTTACATGGTGGTTATCCCATGCATGAAAAGTTGAATATAGAGGTATGCAGCATACAACTTTGGTAGTTAACGCTTTTCTTTTTAGAAAAATTTTTGTTTTATGGCTAATGTAATTACAGTAACTGCAGGCCTATAATGATAGCCTGAGCTTCTAGAAATAGTTTTAGTGACTTAAAAATAAACCTATCATCAATGTTTGTCATTCATCAAAGCATTTGTCACTGTGCTTTGTTAAAGCAGTGGAAATTTCTAAAGAACGTATAATACTTCATAATACAGTAGACTAAAAAAAGGTGAAGATTAAATTAGAAGGATTTCTATTGTCATAATACATTCAGGATAACAGCCTGTCATTTTTACTTAAATATTTCCCTAAAAGCTTAATTTCCAACTTCCACATTAATAAATTTTCTTTGATATTTCTGTAATTAAATTCCTCTAGGGAATACTATCATTTGCTATAATAACTATTCTGATGTATCTTGCGAAACAACCACAATTAAGTGTTGGGTTTTTTTGGTGGTTTTTGGGTTTGGGCTTGTTTCCCCCCCCCCCCCTTAACTGACTCTGGTTTATGAGGAAAAAAACAGGTAAAAGAGGAAATCCTTTCAGTATGTTTACATATGGCTTCTTAAAGACTCTCCTGTCACTGCTAATACTCTCCCATAAGCAATAGCAAAAATGATATTTTGATTATAGTAAGGATAGGTAATATTTTGTGAAGGTTTTTCTTTTATCAGTGTTATCCACTGCTAGTGCACCAGTGGGTTTTCTGTATAGAATCACAGAATGATAGAATAGCTTGGGTTGGAAAGGACTTTAAGATCATCT
>NW_009910619.1:0-26573 GCF_000696875.1 Nestor notabilis
TCTTTCTGCACCTTCTCCTTGTTTGTAAACACGTCTTCTGACTCTGTAAGAAAGCCACAATAGCCACACATAGCTTTTTGCAGTTGTCTTCTCAGTGCTTAGTCAAGTTCCCTATATTCCATTATACTTGCCCTGACAGGTAGTATCATGATGACCCATCAATACTAGAAAGCATCTTCATCTCTATTTTGCTGATAGGAGGTGAATAGGAGTATAGGAATTCTGAGATGAAGTTAAAAATCTCAGTTGGAGCACAGGTTTGAACTTAGGATTTCCAGCACCAACACGCCTTGCCTGAATCCTCCTACATTTTCTCTCTCTTTCTCTTCCTGTATCTCTTCCAGTGAATCAGAACACAACAGCCCTCATATCCTCATATGCAGGAACCATTGCTCTTTTTCTTCCACCTGAGTCACTTGAATTCAATCATTCTCCATCTAAACAGAGCTCTTCAAACATCTTTTTCCCTGGACTTCTGTTAGGTCCTTACACTAAGATCCTGTGGGTTTTCTGCAGACACACCAGCTAATTGTGAGAGGCGCGGAAGTTATCACCCTTGTAACCACAAAACAATTGTGGACATCTAGTCATGGGTGCAAAGGTGTGTGTATAAAATGTTGATATGACAGTTGGCCTAAAATCCAGTTCTGAAGTATGTCATCCCGAAGAGGTTGTGAGACAACCCTCTGATTGTAAAATACTACCCCAAAGACTACTCATTTATCGTTGGCTTTTCTAGCATTTTCTCACCTCTGACTTTGACTTGGAATGTTATTCTGTCATCCTTCGTTTCACAGGTATAGCTCCCTTGGTCTTGTTGTGTCACCTTCTTGATGATGAGCTTGCGGTGTGTCCCCTGGGAGACGATTGCTGTCCTCTGGTCCTGCTTCACCTCCCTTTGATCCTTCTTCCATACCACGGCTCCACTCTCAGCAGACACCTCACACACCAGCTCAAGGTTGTCAGAAGAATTGACTGATATTTCTGGGGTTGTTTTGGGCTTGTTAACAAAATTAACAGCTTCATCTGGAAAGAAAAAGAGAATGTTTATGGCTGAAATCAGGCTTACCAGCACGAAGTTAAGATACAGTAATTACTGATCATTATTTCATTGCTAGACCCACTTGGGTGATCAAGTTTCATCTCTGGAGGTGTAAATGCACATACATGTGCATGATCTTATTGCAACATAACTATGACAGAGTGCTAACAGCTATGGCCATAAACTATGCTGATGAGTCAGAAAAGTCCCTAGCAGCATTAGAAATGAGGAAGAGCCTTTAAATGTTTCTGAGCCCATTCCTGCAGCACCATGTTCACAAGATCAGTCCCACTGAACTAGTTCTTCCTCAGACTGGATCAGGGTACATATAGGATAATCTTGACATGATCTTCTCCAGCTTCAAGAGGACTAAGTTAATATATGAGTCTATAGTGTCACATCTTTCTGCTGAAAAGTTGTGAGTTCTCTCTTCACAGTAGAGAATTCACAATTGCTCACAGCTCGTATAGCTCAAGCAGAAGAGGTTCCTGCTTTGATACCTCAGCTCAAGCTCTGCTGATGCACAGATGGATGATCACATGTATGAGCTGTGTACACACACAGTGTGTGACGTGTATGCAGCAACAACACAGCATTTTTATTGACTCAGGTTTTTTGCAAGCATATTTGTAGAGATAAAAGCAAAAGTAACTAAAAGCGGAGACAGGCACCTTGCATGTAAAATGTGAGCAAACCCATTCCCTGTCCCCTAAGCTAATGAGCAATATTTGAAGAGCATGTCAGGTTTTTCATACCCTTCATTCCATCAAGGCAGCTCTTGCCTGAAGAGCAAGCTGATGGCTGTCAGTTATAACCAATCTTAGCTCAGTATTGCATTTCTTTTAGCAGCAACTGCTGCTTTCAGTCACCAAGTATCCCAAGGACAATTGCTATGCTACACCCATGCCAGGCACGTCTGTGGCATCAGAGAACAACCATCTCATTAAAAATGGTAAGCATTAGGACTGATCTATTCTTTAAAAAATTAGATTACCAAAGAAGGATCGTCCCCCCAGAATCCTGCTGTGCAAGATTATTGCGGTAACTCATCCCCATAAAGACAGATTGCTTCCCTACCCTGAGACCATCCCATGACTGTGCAGCATTGCTTCTTATCTCTCAAAAATGCTCATGATGACATGTGAAACAAGGTGGAAGTTGCCTTAGCTAAGGTTTTGTTGACAGGTTGTAACTTAATCCTTGTTCATCAGAAAGTTAGTGGGGGCACCTGGTGATTTAGCAGATACCAGTTTTCTTTGCCTGAGCCATGTAATGTTTTATCATTGAAGTGACAGGTGATATTCACCTAACTTGCACATGGTCATCACAGAGTTAGGTGTCCAATCTCAGGTAATCATGCAGGTTTTCTTTGTACTTGATGTTCAGACAAAGGCAGGGCCAGAATGCATTTTAAATCAATCTTAGATAGCACTCATCAGACAGTACAGATTAGGTTACATAAATTGCTGTTTTGGGGGATCAGTTCAGACAGAGCCTGTGGTTGGCTCTTTTAGACCAATTTCTCAATGGGTAAAGTCAGAGACTATCAGTTACACTCAAAGTGAAATTGCACAATGTTAGATTCTCAACCAAAGAGAACTGGAAACGAGACGCAGAGTGAATACCTGAGGCTCCAGACACAAACCCACTTTTAGAAGTAAGGTTCCCACCAGGCTATGCAAATTGAATCAGTTTAATTTCTCAGATATTGAATTTCACAGATAAATTCTTGTGTCATTTGATACTCTGGGTCCATCCTGGACTGGAATGTATCAGTGACAAGCATTTCTCTCTGGGCTTGACCTGACAGCCACGTGCTTTAACACGTGCTTCATGCTGATGGGTATGTGCCATGAACTAATAGCTTCACTTACAGTACCACAGAGAGATGTCTCAGAGATCACAGTGTCCTTTGGGAACAGCTGGAGACACTTAACTCTCAGAAAAAGGAGTTAAACTTATCAAAGGAGCACTTTCACAGTAAGATTTTAGAACCACCTTTGCCAGGAGATTCAAAGTTGATGTACCTGCTGAGCTAAAAGAATAAAGGCTAGATGCAGCTTTTGGCCTGTTCAACCAGAGTGGTGTTTGAGTATGACATAGTAAAAGCTTATGGTGCCTTGAATAGATAACAGCATTGTTATATTATGTGCCCATATTGTGAATTTGCATAAGGACCACACTAAGGGTCAGTCTCTGAAATAGAGTTGTGTCATCTTGTCCCCAAAATCTGGCAATTTACAAGGTAAGACAAGTATAATGAACAAAGTCCTGAGTTTCTAACATAGATTCTGATCCCATACTTGCATCACAGACTTACCTGAGACTTTTAAATCAAAAGTAAGAGTGTCATCTCCAATTTTGCATGTGTATGTTCCTTCATCTTCTTTCGTCACAGCAGATGCCACAAGCTTATGCAGTTTTCCTTTATCTTCCATGGTGAATTTCTTGCTGGCTGTGATTTCTTTGCCATTTTTGTACCACTTAACCATGACGTTGGCCTCAGAGGTCTCAGAAACAAATTCAGCCTGTTTTCCAGTGATGGCTCTGATAACTCCTCCGCTTTTCTCTTTGTTTATGAAGTTTGCAAGTGCTAAACCAGAATATAAATGCACAGAGCTGGTAAATAATTGTGTGGGCATTAGTAAATATGTACAATCACATCTACATTAGGTATTCATTTTTCACAAGACCAAATGTGCATGTTTAATTATGGATCCCATTACTAAATTCTAATTCAGAGCAGCCTTTATAAACCATACATCTGATTATCGCATGTCCAAAAACCAGAGCACATAGACAACTAAAGGCTGAGTCAAGTGGCAAGGAAGCCCTAAGCAAAAAAGGCTAAAAGAAAATACCTGAAAGGTGAGAAAAGAAGTGAAAGAAGCAAACTGGAGGGAAAGCAATGAAGGTTATTCAGTCATTGTATTGTAATGACCTGGCAAAGAAATTGACTTTAAAAAAAGTTAAAATGTAAGCTAGACAAATTAAATTAAAAATCTATACAGTTATCATCTAGGGCTGAAATGAAAAGAAATTTCTTCCTGGAAATTAACTGGAGCAAAGACAAACTATAAATCTGGCACCATATTAACATGTAGTGAAATAATCCAGCCACCAATCACTTCAAAGATTCAAAAACCCACCAATATTCTAGCTAAAAACATCTTTTCCCTATGACTCCTTGTAAAAAGGGAGTCTCCATCTTCTTTGTAGCCACCTTTTAAATACAGGAACATGGTGATAAGGTTGCTCCTGAGCCTTCTTTTCCATAGGCTGAATAAACCCAGCCCTCTCGGCCTTTCCTCATATGGCTGCCCAGTCCTTGAATAATCTTTGTGGCTCTTCTCTGGACCCTCTCCAGCCTGTCCACATCTTTTTCACATAGTGACGACCAAAACTGAACACAGTATTCCAGGTGTGTACTGACAAGGGCTGAGTAGAGTACCTCTCCATTAGCATTACCTTAAGTTAGCCTACAGGTTAAACATTTGAGGAGGAAGAACAGGGACATGGGCTCATGCATGCATCTTTCACTTCCTCAGAAAACTATAGTGAAAATTACAACCACAGCAGCCTGAAAGAGTCTTCTCAGATGTCTTGTTTTAATGCAGGAGGTCATGTGCCAGGGGATGCCCAGCACGTGAAGCCTCATGGCAGCGGAGGGACTGCAGTGATAAATGGCAAGTGCATTTTCTAGCAGGGCTCATTTGGGCAGGAGGCCCAGCGAGTGACACACTTCTGGCTGTGGCTTTGCACAGTGGCCTCTCAGCAGCCACATGATGCTCATGTGCCAGACACAGCTGACCTGCTCAACAGATGATTTACTGGCTAGCTGTGTCTGGTTTACAGGAGGAATAGATAAAAAGGTGGCAATGCTGAAATGCAAAATACTGGAAAAGCATTTCTGAGCCTCATCTTGCAAGGATGAGAAGCATCAAAGCTGATTCTCCAAGCGTCAAGCTGCAAACAACAGATGTTTAAGTTAGAGCTTGTCAATGTAGATTTTAAAATAATAGCATTGATTACTCATTTTATGGTCACATTACAGTGAAAAGCACATTAGTCCACCCACTAATTCAATTAAATCTGTTGGTAGACCTGTCAGCAAGAGGCAGAGAGAATGAGAAGAAAACCAAAATGAAGAGCAGCTGCCAAGTGCAGACAACTTCCTGTACATATTTGGTCACACTTTTTAATTACCTTTTTCAGCCCTTTTGATTTGTTCTTTGAGAATAACCAAGCAAATAATTTGTCAAATATAAAGCACAAATTACTCTGGGGCTTTTTTGTTTCCACAGAGACCAAGGAGGGTGAGAAGCCAGCAGAACACAACGATGAAGTACCTCATGCTTACTCAGTATAGAAACAGTGCTGAGAAGAGGGTAAGGGGTAAGGTATGGTAAAGAACACAAAAATCAAATGGCTTTCCAAAGTGAACTTGCCAATTCAAAGCAAAATAGCTACAGAACTTATGCCAAATGATGTCTGACAACAGGCTAGACTGACCTGGAGTCAGGCTGTATACTGTGAACGTCAGCCAATATCTAGATGACACCCGTGAGGAAGGGTGTAAAGATACACTAGGGCTGTTCAGCCAAAATCTGGTCCCATTCAAGGCAGAGGAAACTCCTATGAACTAGTTCACAAAAGCTTGCACAGATGGGAAGGCTTGCAAAAGGGAAATCTAATGCTGTGGTTTCAGGGTAAAAAGGTTCAAAACTCCATGTTTTGCTCTGGGAATGAAGTGCCCACCAGATAAGTAGCAGGCAACCAGGAAGGAAGGGACTGCCTTGAAAGCAAGAACAGATGAACAACAGGGCAGCTGTAAAACAGCACTGGTTCAAATCTAACAAGCAGGTAACTTTAAAAGAAAATTATGTTTTGCTATTTATACAGCCTTCCATCTGAACACCTTGCACATATCATAGAATCCTATGTTTGGACTGGAAGGGACCTTAAAGCTCACCCAGTTCCAACCACCTGCCATGGGCAGGGACACCTTCTGCTAAACCAGATTGCCCAAAGCTCCATCCAACCTGGCCTTGAACACTGCCAGGGGTGAGGCAGCCACAGCTTCTCTGGGCAACCTGTGCCAGGGCCTCACCACCCTCACAGGGAAGAACTTCTGCCTAATATCTAATGAAAATCTGGAAAGGTCTGTTCTTATTCACCACGGTAGTAACAAAAAACAAAACCAAACAGACAAAAATCAAACAAATACAAAAAAAAAAAAAAGTCCCATAATGCCATCAGAACTTTAATCAGAGCTGAACTAGATCTTTAGTGACTTATCCAATATCACATAGCAAGTATAGGGCAGACATGGCATCATGTACATCCTGCCCCTCCACTGAATTTCTTCATCACAAGAGCACCTTTCCACTACCCAGCACTCAATCTCATGGAATAACACCAAGTTCATGTGGAATATCAAGACTCCAATTTGTGTGAAAGCACAGCTCTTACCACTGAGACAGTATGAGATCCTGTATTCATGCCCAAGTTCTACTCTGGGACCACAGACACTGTCAAAGCTAGATGTCCAAGGGAGTTACCACAACTCCCTGCGCTTCCTCTTGAGCATTCCACTTCTGTCCCTTGATGACTATCAGCTTAGGGCAGGAATAGGCCAATAAAGGCAAAGCAGCCCAGACAGTCACATACCTTCCACTGAAAGCCGATAGAGCATTTTATCCTCTTCACAGATACACTCGTAAACTCCAGCATCTTCTGCTGCAGTGTTGTGAATTTTCAGGATGTGCCTCTTCCCCACAGTTTGTAGTTCATATTTTCCACTGGCCTTAAGCTCTTTACCATCCTTCATCCACTTCACAGTAGTGTCTGCGTCCAAAAGCTCAGCCTGAAGTTTGGCTTCCTCCCGCAGTCGAGCAGAGACTTTTTCTACATCTCTGCTCTTGTTGGTAAATCTCACTGCAGCACCTGTCAGGAAAAAAGGCTTTGTCATTTCAAGTTATATTGAGATAACATATCCCTGATACAAGTCTGGTGGAGACTGTGAGATCTCTGAAAAAGTATTAGGTCCTGTTTCTGTCCCCAAACTCACATCAACACTGAGAATTTTTTCTGGTTCAGGATATTTGATCTGTTCTTATTGCCAGAGTCACTAAGGAAAAAAAAATATGCACACCTTTCAGCTGAATAATAATACTCTAAACGTGCTTTTGCAGGGATTTTCACACAAAGTCAAACACATCCTTCCAGAATGAATGTCTATTCACTACCTTTTGCCATGCAATGTAGGTTCATACAGATGTTATCATCATTTCATAGAGGACAGCTGAAGTTCCCAACTCTCAATGCTGAATCAAGTTACATGATACTAACTTGTACATCACACACATCTGTGGTAGACTAAAAAATCTCCAAGAAAAAAAAAAGTTAGTAGTTAATGTTGCTTTACTTTTGAAAGACTCTACTACAATCAAAGACTAGCCAAACCTGGAGATGAAATTACTAGCTTAAAGGCAACTCAGTGGTAGGTCTGGTGACAGAATGCATTGATGGCTGTGAACTACAGAAATTCATGAGCTGATATTAGGCAGTGTAGTTCAAATACCAACCAGCTGGCTAGATCGAATCCCTCTGAACTCAATATTATTGTGGTTCATACCATGACCCACGTTAGTTCAAATGATGCAATTTCAGGTGCATCGTAAAAATCAGGCATCCTGTGCCCCCACTTGTAATCATCAGGTCACAGGAAATGCCCTTTCACTGGAAGAATTAAGGACTATTGATGAAAATACGTACCTTTCACCCTCATCTTAGTGCTGGTGTCAATGTTATTGGCAACAAATCTCACTTCTGCTCCATCGTCATTCTTGGTAACATTTTTTAGGATTAGGGTGTGAGTAGTTTGGGTTCTCTTAATGATGTAGGTCTCACTTTCCTGTAAGACTTTGCCATTAAGGTACCAAGTGCCTGAACATATTGTTGTAAGGTCAAGATTAAACACGGCATCTCCTCCAGGTACAGCTTCAACAGTTGTCAGGGGTGTTTTCACAGCTGGGACTGGTTCTAGGAAGAACACCACATATCTCTGAGACCAAAGGACACAAGTTCTTGGTGAAAACAAGACATGAGAATAAAGTTGTGCAGTCTTAAACTATTTCTATGCACTGAAGGCAATGCATAGTTGGTCAACGGGATTTGATTTCTACAACTGCAGGTAGCTGACCTCTGGTAAGGTAAGATCAGTTTCTGAAGGGAAAGAATAGGCATATAACACTTATTTTTCCCTAAGATATTTAAAGGCATAACAAGCCTGAAACACATCGGTTCCCAACAAGTGTGCTCTTTATACAAGCAGTGTTATTCTTAGATTTCAGAAAGATCCTAAGGAGGCCACCAAGCCTACTAGTCACTTCTAGATATTCTAGGAAAACACAGGCATGCTCAGACAGGTAGGGTAAAGGATAGCAATAACAAGACACAACATCTGCGCAAAGCCTGTGCAGACACTGTCTAATTCAATGAACCAAAGAAAGAAGCAGTGTTCTTCTACACAGTAATTCTATGGAGAAAAGGCAGCTCTGAGAAGACCTTCATACAGCTTCCAGCGCCTGAAGGGGCAACAGGAAAGCTGGAGAGGGACTTTTGACATGGGCAGGAAGGGACAGGACAAGGGGGAATCGCTTTAAACTGACAGAGGGGACATTCAGATGAGATCTGAGGAAGAAGTTCTTCCCTGTGAGGGTGGTGAGGCCCTGGCACAGGTTGCCCAGAGAAGCTGTGGCTGCCCCATCCCTGCCAGTGTTCAAGGCCAGGTTGGACAGGGCTTGGAGCAACCTGGTCTAGTGGAAGGTGTCCCTGCCCATGGCAGGGGGATTGCAACTGGATGATCTTTTTAAGGTCTCTTCCAATCTAACCCACTCTAGGATTCTATGATGGGTTTATACTCACCAAGGTGCATGGTCCCTGGGAACTCCAGGCAGGGGCCCTGTCCATAGGCATTGACTGCAGACACTCTGAACTGATAGTCAGCCTCTTCCAACAGGTTGCTCACAGTATACTCTGAGACAGTGACATGAGACTCATGGCACATCACCCAGGTTAAGCCACTTAGTTTCTTGCATTCCACGATGTAGCCGTCGACTGGAATGGGTCGCTCCATCTTCGGAGGGGACCATGCTAGCGTCACTGAGGTTTCTGTTTTATTTTTCACCACAGGGTCAGCTGGGGGTTGGGTGGGAGGTTTTTTGGGAGCTGCACAAGGAAAAAACAAAAAAACACAGAGCAACAAGTTTATGTCAGAGTAGAAAAGCTGCTGTGCCTCACCAAAAAAAGCTTACACTGGACTAAAAGCTATTCTTGCTTAACAAACCTCCATAAAAAATTGATGTGAGATGGAAAAGCAACAGAATGGATAGAAGAGGCATTTGGGCTACATTTTACACAAAGATGTACATTAGGTCTACCTCCACACCTAAACATACATGATTTCTACACAATATTACAATTATCTGCACAAAGTGTCTACAGTGAACAATTCATAGGCTAAAATTTTCAGTGCTAGATACAGGCCCACACTGCTTCCTATACACCTCCTGAGCAAAGCAGGCTAATACTCAGCTGGTTATTTTCATTCAGAGAATGGGTAAAAACACCCAGAATTTGTTCAAAATTCTGTGCACCAAGTTCCTAGTCCACTTCCCTGGTGTGAATCCAGACTAAAAGAAACAGAATTCAAATACCTCAGTGGGATTACTCTGGCAAGGTGACACAATTTTCCCCTGCTTACTAGACATCACTGCACAGGGATAGTTGCACTAATATTGTAAGTCCGTTGCTATTTATCTTCTGTCAGAATTTCAACCTTACACATCCCCAAAGTCAGGAATGTAGATGTGCCTGTGAGAGCCAATGCAAGACAAGGCACCATTGCATCCAGGGAGAGCATGGCAATATTTTGCCATGCTTTGCACACAGCTGTGGCATCCTGTGCAGCAAGGGGAATGCATTCCATGAAAGCAGCCTGCACCAGGAGACTGTGTCCTCTATTTCTTCTTGAATACCTGCTCCAACTGTATGCTAAAACATTTCAGCCCAGATCCTCAACAGGTTTCAACACAGGGAAGCTAAACATCATACAACTGGGACAGTTCAGACATGAAAGATAGACATGAATAAGCAGTGCATGGGTTTTAAAGTTATGGAGACCTCAGTTGCTTGTTACATGGGCTTAGCTGTTCTCAGCATCTACTTCCATCTGGGTATCTGTCCTCTGTCCTGCTTCTGAATTTTATGTTATCCCCACTCAGAAGGTGTGTTATAATTTTGCCTCCCAAGAGTGATAGCTGTCACTAGGGATCTCTGTTTTAGTAATTTATGCAGAGCCAGCTTTGGGAGTTGAGGAATTAACTTCAAAAAGAAATTACATAGAGTTGTGTCTCTGCTGCAATACCCTACAGTTGAGGAGATGTAGCTGTTTTATGGTACCTGAGGTCACAAATGTATCCTTGCAGGTATGTGCCAAATGAAGATATATGTTCACTCTCTCGTGCCTCTTGAACCCTTTAGAGAAGACTCAAGTCCCATCAGTGTTATTCACTGTGTGCTGCCACTGATGCAGTCAAGAGGCTAGGAATTATCCGATATGCTCTAGTTACACATCTACTGACGTGGTAAAGGATTCATTTCATTTAATTATGCCTGTCTGAAAGGTGTCCAATTTAAGGCATTCAACCAGACGTCAACTGTAATCCAACGAGGAACAGCATGCTCAGCAGCAATTCATCGCAGCTTAAAGAAGGTGCACAAGATGGGTGAAACAAACTGTACATTCAGGACTATAGAGGGAGCCTGTACATGAGCCTAGAGTAAAAACCAAACTCTGAGGCAACTGGTCTTCTCTCTGCCTCAGTTTACCCATCTTTAAAGCAGGCGTAGTAAGAACGCAACTGAACAAATAATATATAAACATTTATTGCCTGATAAATTCTATTAGAACAGCTACCACCAATCTTACCCAGCTAATGGAAAAAAGATGTGAATATAGTACACAGGGTTCAGCTAATCAGGTATGCGTGAAATGTAAAAATAGGAAATCTCAACGTGATACACTTTTACTTCATTACATAAATAGTCACCTAAGTGCTTTGGGGTGCATAGATACCAGGCTGTCAGTTACTGCTGGTCAGAGCTAGATGCCAAAGGTCCTATTAGTGTCACATTAAACTGGAATAGACCCTGGGATCAGATATCTTGACCTTACCATCAGAAAGGTAATTTTTTTTTGAGAGAAACCTGTTTGTGGGAAGGCAGTTTCTTACCTCTTTCTACTCCATGAATCAATACTTTCTTCATAGCAGAGTCTAAAATCAGACTGAACTTTGTTATTCCTAATGAATAGCTGCTTGGCTGCACGTTACAGCTTTCCAAACACCTTAGAAACTGCCACAATGCTAAATGCGACACGTAACCTCACTTTTTTCCTCTTTTTAGCTCAATAGGGTCAGAATGCCTCATCCAATTTTAGGTAACACAGCAGATATAAACCTTTAATTAAAGATTTCTTTTTACCACTGACTAACTGCAGTTTGGAGGTGGTAGCAGGAGAAAATAAGTATTATTCTTTCCAAATAGTGACTAGAGCAGACGATTTGTTCACATGCAAACCAGAACTTGAGCAAAGCCAGAAACCACGTGTAGTTCTCCATCTCAAATGACGTAGCTTTTGCCTGGGAAACGCAGCACCACCAAAACAAAGTTAATAAAACTAGGCAAAATAATAAAAACTTCATTTCACATCTGATTTCAACTAAATTGCACCTGGTGCTATTGCTTTGTCAATTAAAACCCCTGCTCAGATCAGGTGTACCAGCTGGAGGAATTCTCCAGCCTGTATGTTATATCAGTCTCCCCAAATAAAGCTAAACAGGACAAGGATTCCTTCTTTCAGCATTGTTACCATCGATTCACAGGGTCCTCCCAACTTTGTCATGTCAAAGAGAGGATGAAAGAGGACATGGCTTTGCTGGTCTCCACAAAAAGAAGGAAACTATGTTTTCAGGAGGAAGCATTTCCCCTTTTTCTTGCAATTTTGGTTTGGTTTATATGTTTTATACCTATATGTATATATATTTTACTTTAATGAAATCAGCTTAAGAAGCTAAAATCAAAGTAAGACCTTTTGATGTTTCAAGTTTGGTGGACATTTGACTGCCCCAAAATGGTTAATCTGCATGTGTGTAGACGTTCCTTCACAAATGTTTCTCCTTGCTAGAATGGTAATAAACTCCATATTCTGACAAAAATGTTCAGGGCACCTATCTACCTCCCCGTAAGATCCAGTACACCTACAAGCTACCCTCATGTCTCTGTTGACTCAAGACCTGGGGAAGGAATTGAATGCTGACTGAGTCTCCCCTCCAAATCCTCTGTGAAGAGAGAGGGAGAGATAAGCGGCCTCTATTTGCTAGAAGAGATATTATCCTAATAGCAAGAATTGATAAATGTCCCTCAAAGAAACCAATGATTCTGGAAAATGACAGCATGTAGATGGAGCACTCACAGCGCTCTGTGTACAATGAAGTAAAGCAACTGCAATGTGTGCAACTTACACATTGGTTTTCTTAAGCACCTCCTGTTGGGGAGAAGACACATCTCTTATCCCATGCTTTACTCAGTTACCATTTAACATTCATTCCAGCATGAAATAAGACTGGTGCAGAGAAGATACATGTTTGTGCCATGCTCTTTCCCCAGGACTCTTCGCTCTGTTTTATCTCTCCATAATATCTCATAATACCCATAATCAGGCTGTTGGCTTTTTGTGGCAGACATCAAACCTCCTGCTGTCTTTGGATAACAAACTTACCATGGCACTACCTGAAACAACAGTACTACCACAGGAATACCTGCCTGCTGGGGAAGGCACAGCACCAAGGCCAAATAACAGTGAAGCTTACTGGTCACAGTGAACTGGGTAGAAGTCCTGCTTTCATCAGCCAGGAAGGCAATTTCACCAGCATCTTCCATCTTACACTCTCGGATGATCATGGTATGTTGCTTGCCAGAGCGTGTGATGGATATTCGATCACTAGATTTCACTTCTTCTTTATTTTTCAGCCATCGGATGTTCTGGCAGTCATTGTCCAGCTCCACACAGAAGATGGCTGTATCATTTATGAAGACTGCAGTCTTTCGTGGAAGTTTCTTAATGATGTTCCCTTTAAATAAGAAAGTAATTATGATCAGCAAACAGTAGATAGTGAAGTGTCTGGCAACACTGAACAAGCCAGGCTGCAAGAGGAGTGGTCAAACAGCTCTCACCTTATCAAAACATTGTAGACACTATGCAGACACCCCTAAATGAATTCCTAGGCTCTGAGTTACACAGAACAGATAATCCCCAAGACTCATTTTGGCCTTCAAAGAGAGAAAAGCAATCTTGTTTGACTACAGTCACTCATGTGTCTAGCCTACCATGCAGAGTTTGCTGCTGGGTAAACATAAGGTATGTAGCCTTGCCAAGAACAGATTTGACAGGGATACAGCTTTCATTACCCACATATGCTGGGAATTCAAATTAAAACGTTGCTGAAGTAGGTCAGTCTTAAACTTGACAGGTCTCTCACCTGTCTTTGGGATTTTGCCTGCATTAGCTCTACCAGTAAGTTAGAAAACCAAGATGGCAAACACACCAATCACCTGAATTTATAGAAAATACACTAAACCCTCAGACGTCCTCTTAGAGTCAACCCAGAAATTGACATGGAATGAACTTCACTTATTGGTGTCCTTTCCAAGTGACTGTGATGATTATCACTTACTGGAATAACCTCGAAGTTATTCCTTGTGGCTATTCACAAGAAAGCTTGGACTTCATCAGGATACCACACCTACTGATAGGTGGCGACTAGCTCCAGCCCTGGAATAGTCCTTGTGAGGCAAAGGAGCCCTCACCCAAAAGCACCTAGAGATATCTAATGAGAAGCAATATTGAAGTCCTTCATGAAGCAATGGATCAGACATGCATTTCCTCAGTACGATCCAAGACCCCGATTCTCTGCTCACACATCTGCTCCTTGCTGCCCTCAGCAGTGTCCTCATCCCCTCAGCCCCTTGCATCCTGCCAAGCTCTCGCTTTCTCCCAACCCCACCCTGTTCTCTCTAACCTTGCCCCCCGGGCAGGCACAGGGCTCCCCTCGGAAGGCTCTGCCTCCTTTCCCTCCTGAGCGCTCCGCCTGGCTCAGTCACTCTCTTTTTTAGTGGAACATGCCACCATAGCACAAAAATACCAGCTGTCCTAGTGGGGCCAAACACACTGACAGTGTTCGGCTGGACTCGACTTAACAGAAGGCGCAACAGGAAGACATCTACCTGAACTCTCCCACATCTCCAGACTACATTTTCCCTTCTGCCTCCACCCATGTGCACTCTCTACAGCTTGCTAATGATACAAAGTATACAAATGATAATAAAAAGGAATTTGATCAGGGATGCATGTCACCCAGCTGTATGGAACCAATATAAGCAGTGAAGAACAACTTCTGCTTTCCCTGGGAGTAAAGTTGGGCTTCAAATGAGGCAGGACAAGTGCAATCCTGTAGCTATGATAGGTCTCCAATTCATGCAACAGGGGACAAAGGGGAACTACAAGAAATCTGAACAGGAACTTTTTACAAGGGCAGGTAAGGATAGGACAAGGTGGAATGACTTTAAACTGACAAAGGGGAGATTTAGATTTTACGAAAAAAATCCTCACTGTGAGGGTGGTGAGGACCTGGCACAGGTTGCCCAGAGAAGCTGTGCCTGCCCCATCGCTGGAAGCAGCCTGCATGACACATCAGACCATCAACCACAGCTTGTAAGCCAGCTTCCCAGTGTGGTCAGCACCGCTCTTGGACAAGATTCACTATTGTGTTCGCCAGCCACCAGGTAAGATGTGTGCGAGAGTGCCAGGGAACACATCTGATGCTCGGGATCATGTTAAGGAGCCTACAGTGTGAGGCTACAGCTTATAGGACTTATAGAAAGCCCCTTTAAGCATAGGTCCCCACCAGGTGACGTATCTTCTGCAGCAACACCAGCTGTCCCCGCTCTCTGACCCTGTGTCACAGAAACCCCCGGCAGGAGACCCAGGGACCCACTGACACATGGGCTCTCCTCTTGCACCACAAAGGAGTCTGCTGTCTTTCACTGCACACGTGCATGAGGTGAATGCAATTCATAAAGTCAAGTCTGGAGTCTCATGTGTGAATCTCAACACTTGGTAGGCAAGAGCCTTTCTTACCTTGGACAGACAACTCCGCAATGGTCCTGCTCCCTTCTTTCATCTCACAGATGTAGACAGCATCATCGTCTGCGGTGATGTCCTGGACAGTGAGACGGCGATACGTGCCCTCTTCTTCAATGTTGTATTTCTTACTCTGACGGAGTTTGGTTTCCTCCTTGAACCAAGACGTCTCTGTACTAGGAACAGGTACTTCACACTGGAAGGTGGCAGATTCCTTCTCCCTCACTTCAAGATCCTTCAGTTTTTCCTTGAAGGGTATTGAGGGTTCTTAAAAGGGTAAAAACACAAAGGAGAAACAAGAGGGTTTGATGGTCTGTGGTAAGTGCTGTGCTAATACATAAGTCAGAAGAGAAAAAAAATAAACAATAACACTCCTTATTTATGATATTGATTAGTCCTAAACCACCATCCAAACCTATAATCAAACCCTACTACAGCAGGTGTACTGTTCTCATGTAAAAAAAAAACTTAGATCCCAGCAGAAGTATTTTAAGAATTTATCTAAATCAACATAGTATCAGTCTGAACTTCAGTACCTGCCCCACAACATCACACAGAGGCATTTGCTCCAGTCCGAAGCAGAGTGAACAACTTGGTGGAGTATCAGGTTAGTAAGGTCTGCTCTTGCGGCCTGCCTGTCCTCTAGCATGAACATCTCTGCACTGCACCTCCTCATTTAGCGATGCCAGTAAGATGAAGGGCACGGCCCACCCAGCCTGACTTTATACATAACAACAGCCAATTCAGGTCAGAATATAAATCTTTAAAATAATCATGCTACAGGTGGGTAAACAGCAAACAAGACAGTCATAGGAAAAGGGCCCAGGTCAGCAATTCTAGGTGAGGGTATGAGCATCTGAACTGGTCAGCTGGTGCAAGAATCAATGTTTTTAGGGGTCTTGCAGCAGAAGTGAGCTCAACAGCATGATCTGAAAGGCACAGAAAGATGAGAGGTGGCTGTGTACAGGACAGATGTGGGGGAAAGCACATGAGTAACTAATCAAGCAGATTTCTGTTCTCCCCACCAGCAGCAAAGGCTCTGTACCAGCTTTTGTCAATGACAACGAAAGAGCTAGACAAAAAGCCCACGTCTCCCTACTGCCCTTGCTTTCCAGCAGTGAAGCTGCACTGCTCCAGCATATGCAGAAACCAGAGTGTAGATCAAACATGCGAAACAGCTGCATGGCAGTCAGGGAAGACATTTTACAAACAGAACAATGTTTAATTCCAGCAACAGCTGCACTGTGAAATCATGCTGAGCACCAAACTGGAGAAAAGGGATTGGACTGAAGAGGACAGCCGGTGGTCACAGCCACAGGACTGGTGCCACAGTCATGTCACTGACTTGGATGAGTCAGTGTTGATGCATCCCCGCCCATGCTTCATGAGAGATCACATCTTGACATGTACCTTCATCTTCTAATAACTACTGCAAGAGCTCCCACCCTCTTTTGTGACTCCATTCTCCCTCTCCCTGACCACATACATGATCCCAGGCTGGTATAGTTGTAGTCATGTAGTGAGTAGCAGTCACTAACACCCAATGTCAGTCAAACAGAAGAACTTCTTCTTAATATTTAAGTACACCCTCTGTCAGTTTAAAGCCATTCCCCCTTGTCCTGTCCCTACCTGCCCTTGTAACAAAAATACAACTTGGTTATTTTATTAAAAACTGTTTTGCCTTAATGCACCTCAAGTCAAGTCAAGTCAAAGTCACCTTGAAAAGCCTTCAACTACAGTTACACACACCTATCCTGCCCACACTCCACATATTATCCTTTTATCTTTAACAAACAGGCAACTCAGACTCACATAAATCACTTCTGGAAGCACCCAATGTAGTCAGGGGGAATTAAGCAGTTGTAATTCTCATGTCATTGGAACAGCAAGAGGATGAGATCAAGAAAGCGTTGATCAGAGGAGTATCAGTCTTTGAGAGCTCTATGCAATGTTGTTGTGTGAGATAGGAAGGAGTCTGGAGCTGACACTGAGAACACACGGACATGCCCAGGGGCCAAAAAGTAACACGAGATGCACCTGAGAAGCACAGAAGTGTATTCTCATACTTGGAGCAACTGGCGATATCATTAACCCCTCTCCCTTTACAGCCACTAAGCAGTATCTAAGAGAAAAAAAAAAAAAAAGAAAAAAAAAGAAAAAAAGAACAACTACCCTATAAAAAACTCCTAAATGTACAAACAGACAGAATTGTTGGTTAACTCTTTAGTCTGTGTTGCAATAACAGCACTGCCTTTCCAGCCACAGAAGGTAGGTGTAAGGCTATCTTTCACAGCTTGGGGTCAGAGATATCCTCTGAAAACAACTTTGCCTTCGTCCTTCTGACATGTGCACACATATCTTATCTCAGTCTGAATGGGGCTCCAGAGAGACAGCAGCTGATAAACTGAATCAAAGTCTGGGATTCACCCAATCCACTGTTTTTTCTGCATTGGAAACATGAGAGAGGCTCCAAAACCCACAAGCCTCCTCTTCCTGAATATATCTTCATGCTCTTTACATGGTCTAGCATGTACCTGGTCAGACAGGGGGGTTAATTTTGGTAAGGGGACTACAGAATGACCAGATCCTAAACAATTCATCTGACCCATAACCAGCCCCCTGCCCAGGTCAGACAGATGCTTAGAGAGGCAGCCAGGAGGGAACAGTGTCTCCAGCTGATCAACAGGCAACCCAGATCTTAAGGAAAGCTCTGTGAAAGGCAGGTGGCTCATCATCCTTGTTAATGAACTAATCAACACAACCTAATAATCAGATAATATTTACATGCAGAAGACTTATTCTGAGGAAGGAAGCACTAAACTTTACACCAGCCTTCCAGTGTATTTTCCATTTAACTAGCTAAATGTGAAAACAACCAAATACTCTACCACTCACCAGCACAGTGAGTAGAGCAGAGACCTCTGTTACTCTCTTTCACCCCACATTGTCCTGCAGTCTGTCAGGTTTTGACACTTACATTGCAAATTCTCTGATGTAGGCATCCTCTCTTACCTATTTGTGCATCACCCAGCACAAGTCAGAAATATTCTGGGCTCTAACTACTACAGGCACATCCTGAAGAGCTGCTGCAGATAGGTTTTTCTATTAATCTGGTTTTAGTCAAAGGAGAAATTCTCATTAAGGCATATAATGAAGGTAGTAACACTTCTAAAGAAGGAGAAATAAGAGCTACAAACACCTGCCTACTGGGAAAAATGTGAGATAGAAATAGCAAAGCAAAACCCTGAGGGAGCAGAGAGCACAAGCAGCTCATGGAGTTAGCAGGAAACTGGAAGAGCTTAGATCAGATATGAATTTGGCTGCTTGTCTTGAGAACATATTTCTCCAAAGAGTCACAGGCTTTTTGCTTGGTCCATACCAAGCAAACTAGCAATGAGATGATGTTATTTTTTAAAAGCAGGTCCTGCTAACACATATTTTGCTAAGAATAGGTGCAGCCTGCAAACAAGCCAATGTTTTCTTAACCTTCTCGAGGCGTATCTGTCTGCTTGACCTGGTCTTCTCACTTGCCTGCATTTCCTCTTGCTTATTCCTGGCCTCCTCACAGGCTCTCCTTTTATTATTCCAAAGGCAAGTTTTCCGTCTGCCTAACAAAAATGATCCAATGAGAATAAGAATACGGAAAACCCTCGTTACTTTGGTCTTCCTAGTTATTGTGCTTTCCAAGTTTTCTTTCTACCTCCGAACTTCTCAAGTTGCAATTCTCTTTCAGATCTCAAATGTGACTGTCATGAGAGTGGTCATCCAAAATCACTTCAGGTCAGAGGGAGCATAGAGCAAGAGCAGCTCATGGAGTCTGCTTTTCCAGTCTCTATCCTATTTGGCTTGCAACCTTTAACCTTTTCATACAGTATCTGATTACTGTATTGAGAGACTCAGATGAACATTGCTTGGCCCAGGCCCAAGGATGGAGACCTGTATGCTGTTCTCGCTAAATTTATGCATGGCTTAGGGACATCTCCAAAGCCTTCAGGATATTCAAGTTGGTTATTCATGTTCCTCCCACCCTCTCTGCTCTTCGTCAAAGAGGTTTACCCTTGTGAACCATTTACTAACTTGTTCTACATCTATTCTACATCTTGTTCATCAGCTATCTGGGAATTTTTCAGTGTGTGGCTTGTGATTTTATGCCTGCTCTAGACACTTCTCTGAATCAGAGTAATCAACTTTGGGGGTTCCTTAACTGTGCAAGTGACTCTCAGCCCTGAAGCCTTTCCTTTGAGATTTATGTCTGATTCACTACGTCTCATTTAAGAACAGCTCAAATATCACTTTTGTTTCAGCTCAATGTTCTTTAAGGCATGGGATCAGCAAATGTGTTGGGGCTTTAGGTCTAGGATATAGATTAACAAAAAATAGGAAACTTTCTAGAGGAGGTTTGACCTGTGTCCAGTCCTATGCCTTGAGACACTTCTAAGAGCCAACTTACAGACAGGATGCTGGGCTAGGTAGTCTTTTATTATTATTAGCTTTAAAAGACCCATAAATAGTCTCACTTGCATTCTTGTGTTGAAATTCTGTGAAGCAAAATGCCAGAGCATATTTAACCCCGTGGTGCTTGACTTTCCTGGTACATGTGTGTACAGACACACGCTAAGGATGCAGCACCACAGGCTCTATAAATATGCTGTTATCTGCAGAAAGACTAGCACAGCAGCATGGTGCTCACCAAGGGTGGCTGCTTAGAGAATTTAGCCTTTTCTGCACGACTGAGCAAAGGGAGGTTGTGTTTCAAGATGACCTATCTCCCTAAGTCCTATGCCAGATGAGCTAATGGCATCACCAGTGGCATAAACAACAGAATTAAAAGCTCACTTCACTACTACATCGTTCTGAGCTGTCTTTGGAGGGCTGAGAAGGAATTCTGGTGACACAAAGGAGAGTCATTATGCAGGGCCTAAGTATAACCAACACACACAGATTTTCCATGGCAGCCTTGGTCAGAAAGCCAAACATGGTACAGTGTAACAAAGAAACAAACCATAAACATTTCCATTCAAGACCTCTGACTCACAGGCATATCCTGACAATGGACATTGATCGATAACCTTTTCCCATGGTGCTCACTCCCAGACTTGCTGCCTCGCATGCTTTCCCCATCTCCTTTGGAACAGATTGAACCCACAGAGAATAATCAGATAAGCATGGGCAGAGGGAAGGGGGCTTGTCGCTGCAAAACAGGTGCTGGGCAAGTAACAGAGCCTGAGCCATCCTCAAAGTGAACACCTACCAAAGGGCCAGGCTCGGTCTTCAGCTCCGAGTCCCAACTCATGAGGTAATCACAGCTTTATGGAAGAGGACAAATGCCCTTCCCAACACCACTCAGCACCTCCAAGGGATAGCAATGAGTGTGCTGAGTGCCAGTGAGTTCCACAGATCAGGTGTCACTGATGGACATGGGCACTGAGTCACTGACGGGAAAGATGGTGAGTGTGAAAGAGAGGTCCAGAAAAGGGAAACTATTAAAAACACATAAAAACTGAGACTCTTAACAACAGGTATGAAACTCCGACCATTTCTACTCAGCTGGATTTCTAACTTATTTTGCTGCCAGTCAAAACCAACTGTTTTCCACTCAAGTGGCAAAGCCTTTTGCATCTGAGAGTTAATTTACAGGCACTGCCTGGGTTGCAAACTGTAACCTTGCCAAATGGGAGAGCAGCTTGAAAATTTAGAGCTTTGTGAAAATGTGTGTGTCACATTTTTTGTCACTATTCTGAAGAACTTTGTCTGACCTCCACCAGCACTGAGGGACCCTCAGAAGGCAAGTTCTTCACCACTGACCACAGCAAACAGAGGCATCCTGGACCTGGTAGAGTTCTGGAAGCATATGAGGAGTACAGGCTATCCAGCAACACAAACTGAGAAAACTCAGAAGAACCTGGCAAGAACAAGGCTGCTGGTGGGTCACTGTACAGGAAAACTGAGATGGACTGTAACTAGAGTTGAAATAGGAATAGGTCCCCCAAGGGATCCAAGGCAGCATGACACACTCAACTTGCAGGGAGGAGTTTCCTCTACTACTGCTTAAACGGCATACGTGTGACAGTTTAACTAAGTCCTGTGGTGAACATAAACCCAGATGTGATTAAAGTCTGGAGGGTAAGATGGGGCTTTAGCAGTCATTGATCCAGAGGATGGTAACAGGCCTCTTAGATTACTATAAAAACAGGATGGATGGGAGCTCTAGGAATCTGGTTCATCCTAACTGCCCCACAACCAGCCAGTTCTACAACATCCATCCCTGACTGTGAGGGTGGTGAGGCCCTGGCACAGGTCGCCCAGAGAAGCTGTGGCTGCCCCATCCCTGGCAGTGCTCAAGGCCAGGTTGGATGGGGCTTGGAGCAACCTGGTCTAGTGGAAGGTTTCTCTGACCGTGGTAGGGGGTTGGAACTGGATGATCTTTAAGGCCTCTTCCAACCCAAACCAGTCTGTGATGCTATGATTCTATGACTGGTGCCCACTTAGTGCCCTTCCTAAGCTTCCCTAGTGATGTGACTCTCTCCCTGGATCATCTATTCCAGTGCTTAACCCCGTCTACAGCTAGAGGATTTTATTCATGTCTAACCCACTCTCCTTTGCAGCAGTTTGGTGGCAGAAGTTTTGTTCATGCTTCCACCCCAAGGGCTGTCCCCTTGCAGGCTTGTCCACCCCAGTGATAAACATAAGCACTTACCTTTGACGGTGACAAGCACAGAGCTGTATGTCTGGCCTGCCAGGTTGGAGGCTGTGCAGGTGTACAGCCCATTGTCTACCTGCTTGCAGAACAGGATCTTCAACACAAAGCTCTCCTGATCATCCTCATAGATGACATGCCGCCGCCCTTCCAAAATGACCTCATTGTCCTTCTTCCACACAATCTCTGGCTTGGGTTCACCCGTCACGTAGCAGCTCAGCTTGGCGTGCTTGCCCTCCGTCACGCTGCACACGCGTGTCAGCAACCCAAAAGTTGCATTTCGGGCCCCTTTGGTGGTGAGTCCAGCTGCCCTCTCATAATCCCGGGAGAGGCTGTAGCCAATGTTAGACAACCCTTCTGCCATGGAGTGAGACTGGGCAGACACTGAATCAAGAGTCCCATGGGAGATGTCCATCTTCCTGATCTCCTCCCGCCTCTTTTGCAAGTGAGACAACAAGGATGTTGTCTTGCCGCAGCTGGTATCAAAGCGACTGCTGCTGCCCGGGTTGGAAGAACCCTGCTTTTCCACTACCAGCGCGGCTGAAGCGCTGGCAGAGCCGATGGGATTCTCTGCCCGACAGGTATAGGTGCCGCTGTCCCCCAGCCGGGCACACTGGATAGTGAGAGCGTTTGACTCCCCAGCAGACTCAATCTGGAAGCGCTCAGCATCAGCCCGGTTCCGCACGTGTTTCCCATCCTTCTCCCAGTTCACGTAGAGGGGAGGGCTGCCCTGGATTTTACATTTGAACATGGCGTCTTCTCCCAGCGTTACTTTGATGGAGGAAGGTTTCTGGATGAAGTATGGGGCTGACTCCGTTACTGTGGTCTCTTCTCCAACTTTGATGCTGACAGCTGCAAAAGCTTCACCGATGGTGTTCTTGGCCCGGCAGATGTATTGGCCACTGTCCTCCAGGCTCAGATCATAGATGGTTAGCTGATACAGATCTCCATCTTCTGTGGTTTTAAACCTTCCCCCAGACTGGACTGGAAGTTTATCCTTTTCCCAGCTCACAGCTGGGATGGGGTTTCCAATGATCTGGCAGCTCAAGGTGGCATCCTTCCCCACAGACACTATAAATGCCTTAGGCCGGGTCAAGAAACGGGGAACTCCACTGAATGAGCTGTAATCCATCCTGGTTTCCTTCCTAAATGGTGAGAAAGAAAAATACCAAGAGAAAGCAGATTAGATGGTGCAGGCAATGAACTACTGCACTTCCATGGTATCAGGTTGGATGATCTTTAAGGTCCCTCCCAACCCAAACCATTCTGTGTTTGTATGATCAGTATGCTTGTCATCTACAACAGTCATGGTTTCATTGTCCTTCTCATCAGGCCTTGGAATATTTTAGGTCTTGCAGATTCCTTAGATCTGAGCTCAATAAACTGCTGATGAAGAAAGTCACTCGCTCCCCCATGAAAGTCACTGGGTAAAACACAAATCTTTAGGCAGTTCATGCAGAAAGAACACAAAGGACCCTTTCAGCTTTGGCACTACGAAAGTGACCTGCACTACTGCTGTATAACATCTGGGCTGGTTCTGTAGCCATAGAGAAAAAAAACATACATTCAGTTCTGAGAGATGTGTCTCCCCATCAAGATACCTCCTCCATCATGCTCATCTCTTTACTTTCGTCTTTTTCTGTCTCATTGCCCCTGTTCTGTTCAGTTTTTGTCTTTCTCGTTGCCTTTTCTTTTTTTTTCTTTTTGATTCTGGAATGCTCCATCTCTCACCCTCTCTGGTCATTGCCTATCCCTGTGTCTCTGAATCATGTGCACACAGACCTTATGGTAAATCCCTCCACTGTAGGAGCTAGCCTTTAGGACGACACACAGATATGTCTGTCACATTATTGAGGATACTTCTCTTTATCCCCAGCTTCTAGTCAACACAGCCACTGAGATGCAGCTACTTTGATAGCAACGGTAGCCAGTGAGTATCTGTGGCTTATAGACAGCCTCATCCAGACATTGTAGGGCCTGACACAGCTGTAGCGGGGATGGGTATTTGTGGACAAGTGTGGCTTGGTGCACATGCATCGTGTTCATAGGACTGCAAAGCCACGTAAAGGAACCACAAGGAATGCATGCAGCAATCCAGACAATACCAGCCTTCTCCAAAAAGACCCCATGTGGCTTAGGGCTTACAGGAATGATGTATTATCACCTGCTTATTCTCAGCTGCTCTCAGAGGGGCTATGCACCAGTCTGCAGCTGTCTGATGATACAGACCAGCCAAGGGGATGAGTCTTAAGCAGTGTTCAAAACTAAATCTCAGAACAATTCTGGTACTGTTGTGCCCTGAGTAAGTCAGAAGCAATCAGTGACACTAATCCTTGCAGCCATGTTCACAGAATCAACCCATCCCCATGCAGCTGGAGAACAATACAACAGAGCTCACCACCTTCAGGGTCCCCCCAAAGTCCACATAGCACACAAATTCTTTTTGCTTCCTCACTACTCTGTATATGGACTCCTGAACATACTTTCCCTTCTACTGGGGTGAATCCACTCCTAGTCCTCCAAGAAGACCTTTTCTGTGAATTGGTTAGAATTTACTTTAATAAGTATAGCACAGCTAAAGACCTGGTCTCGACCCCATTAACACCGATAACCATGTACCAGCTGCCTCTCCCCGGGAGCAGGATTAGATCTGATGATAGTGCTCTGTAAGAAAAGCAAGCTTCCCAGCTCCAAGTCTCTCTGGAAGTCCTACTCAGAAGACTTGAGTGCACCATTTCTCTCCAAGCAACTACATCTCTTTGGCCTTGTGATGCTGGACACTCTTGTCTTAGCAAGCTCATGCAGCTTCTGTCTGAGCTATATGAATGGTCTCCACTCAGGGAGGTTGCAGTGTTGCTCTCATATCTGTGTTTTTTCACCTTCAAAATGCCACACAAAGTAAAACACTCAGAGCACTGCATGTTGTAACTCAGAAAGAAAATAATAACCAGTGACCGCGACAGAAATATCCTGCTTAATCCTACAGCATTTTGGCTTCCTCACTGGCCACAAATCCACCCACTCTCTCACCCAATGGCAGATGCTCTCACAGTCTCCCCCCCACCTCCAGCAGAAATAAGCAGAAGCAGCCAAAATCCTGCTTTCATGTCTTGAGTCACCATCTGAGCAGAAGTTCCATTATGTTTACCATCCTCCAGCTCCCATTGCAGTGCATTAACTTTAATGTGCAAATCACTGATGGCATCAGGGAGGGTTGGATTGACCTGCTGCACGACCTTGGGAAAATCACTATTTTTCCTGTGTCTTGGCTCCCCTCTCATTTATTCTTCATATCAAGACAGGGATGGTGTCACAAATAATTACGTGCACACCGTATATATGATGATGCACTTGCTGGAGTATACGACAAATAATTCAAGAAAATTAATAACAGATTACAATTTTGATGGTTTAACAGGTTACAGGTTTTGACTGATGGTATAGCTGAGTTCAAGCTTAATTTGGGCCACAGATCTAAGGCAAAACCAAACGTAGTCTTTTTTCTATATTTAACAGGAAAAATACACTACATCCTACCCTTTCTTGTCTCTCCCCCTCCACAGAACATACAAAACTTTTATTCCACCAAAAATCTTCAGAAAGTTTAAATCTGGGGGCAGGGGGGAAGTAATGGGTGAAAATCACTCTTTTTACACACTAAGACTGCAAAGAATGATTGACTTGGACTCACTGGTGCTAAGACCAACTGACTTCCTATGGAGTGGTCACCTTCAATACTAGTTGCAATGAATATTCAGAACTATTTTTTCTCAAATACAGCCTCAACCCTCAACTACCTCAACAACTACCTTCTTACTACCTTCAAGCTCTGTCCTCACTTGAGCTTTAAAATGTATTTTCCATAAACACTTGCAAAGCTGCAAGCAGAGAAGCTGCATGAATGGTTAGAAGACACAAATACAAGCCTTGGGCTTGAGCCAAAGTACATAGAAGTCAGTGGAAATTTCCACTGATGTCAACTGATTGACAGAGTCTTCTGCTAAACTGGGGAAGGACCATTTCAATGTTCAGAGGGGGATGCTGGGATTCGAGTTCAACTCTGGATAATCCAGCAGTAACGTTCACTACATTAACTAAGAATTAACAATCAAAACACAGACTCAGAGCTTATGTCCTGATCTTTCTCAGCCATTTGCTTGAATTTCAACCTGCACTGTGTCATCAAAGAGCTTTCATCCATCTTCAGAAGACATTACCATGTCTCATCATTCCCAGATCCCGAATTGTTTCTGACAGATGTGTCACTCTGACTCATTTCCACCTTCAAATCCATAGCATCTAGAAGAGCAAAAAATAAAGTTCTCCTTCAAAGTGGGCTCTGCACAACACAGTGAAGTGCCTGGAGCACAGAGATGATTGCAGACACAGGAGGTGCCTGCTTGGGAGCTAACTGATGACCTTTCAGCAAACAGAGGCTTCCCTCAAACCACCTGCCTGATGTTTTCCTCGCCTGCTCCCAAGCAGACAAATCCATGCCTGGAGGAGAGCTCTGCTCTGTGGGAGTGTGGTGGGTGCTCTCAAAGCCTGGCTTTTACAAGGGTGAGAGC
>NW_009910619.1:26604-54459 GCF_000696875.1 Nestor notabilis
TTCCTAAAGCAATTGCTCATCCTCTTCCACTGCCCTCCCGTGATAAACAGTGCCTGAACAAGCCCCAGCTTCTCACCGGTATCTCTGGTAGTCAAGAACAGTTAAAACACAGGAAAGCTGCTGCATCAGGTGCTGTTGTTTTTGCTCCTGAATCATACTGGTGCAGCAAATCCATCCAACATGCTTCTTTCCAGTGGCCATAGCCTCAAGGTTCAGCCTCCCTCTCCCACTGCTTCCAAACATTCCCCTTGTGTTTGCAGCTCACTTCTCTCTGCCAGGTACAAGCCATTGTGTCCACAGACTTCCAGTGCAAGGTGAGGCACCCATGTCCCGATCTATACCACACCCCGCTCTCTACCAGCTTTCACCACATGCCCTCATGCTCAGTGGTTCTTACATTGTTATGAATCAGGCTTCTCAGGGAAGTGGTGGAATCACTGTCCCTGGAAGCGTTCAAAACATCTGCAGATGAGGCTTTTAGTAACATGGTGCCGACAACACGAAGCTGTGTGGCTTGGTTGTTACACTGAAGGGAAGGGATGCCATCCAGAGGGACCCGGACATGCCTCATGAAGTTTAACCAAGCCAAGTGCAAGTTCCTACACCTGGGTCAGCACAACCCCAGGCACAGCTACAGGCTGGGCAGAGAAGAAATTCAGAGCAGCCCTGTGGAGAGGGACATGCGGGTGTTGGCTGATGAGAAGATTGACATGAGCCAGCTTCAGTCTGCACTCACAGCCCAGAAACCAATCGTATCCTGGGCTGTATCAAAAGAAGCGTGACCAGCAGGTCAAAGGAGGTGATCCTGCCCCTCTACTCTGCTCTCGTGAGACCTCACTTGGAGTATTGTGTCCAGTTCTGGTGTCCTCAACATAAGAAGGACATAGAGCTGTTGAAGCAAGTCCAGAGGAGGGCCACGAGGATGATAAGAGGGCTGGAGCACCTCCCTTATGAAGACAGGCTGAGAAAGTTGGGGCTGTTCAGCCTGGAGAAGAGAAGGCTGCGTGGAGACCTCATAGCAGCCTTCTAGTACCTCAAGGGGGTCTACAAGGATGCTGGAGAGGGACTCTTCGTTAGGGACTGTAGTGGTAGGACAAGGGGTAATGGCTTCAAACTTAAACAGGGGAAGGTTAGATTAGATATAAGGAAGAAGTTCTTTACAGTGAGGGTGGTGAGGCACTGGAATAGGTTGCCCAAGAAAGTTATGAATGCTCCAACCCTGGCAGTGTTCAAGCCCAGGTTGGACAGAGCCTTGGGTGACATAATTTAATGTGTGGTGTTCCTGCCCATGGCAGGGGGGTTGGAACTTGATGATCTTAAGGTTCTTTCCAACCCTAACTATTCTATGATTCTATAGGACTGACAACAAAGCATGAATAAACCTAGTCAGTGCAAATGCCCTTTCCAATTAATCTCAGGCATTTACCAGCATCATATTTCTCCTTGTAATCCCTCTGTGATTAATCATTTGCAGCAGAGATCACATTCCCATCTGGGTACTTCTGAGCACACCAAAGGCAAAGTAGCAGCACTTGTAAGTTTACTTGTGTCTTTATTCATTCAGATTTTCACTGTTTTATATTTGGGGTAAAGAGGCACAAGTGTACAGACCAGTCAGATAATGCAAATACATCAAATCACTGTCCAGGAACCAGCACGCGGCCATGCAGCCAGTCAAGGCTTCCTACCCTCTCCTGTCCTCAGCATTTTCAGTCTCTGATCCACACCTGCTTCTCCATGGACAAGTAAGCAAGTGCCTTGCAGTGAGAACAACACAGACGACTCCAGTTCCTGCTGGAGATGGTGCTTATCAGGAGATCCCTCAAGAGACGGAGGGTTCTGATGCCAGTGCCATCACTGTCTTGACCTCCTGTGGTTCATTGTGCTGTGCTGACTAATGGGTTGGTTTCATATTGCTTCATCAACATTGAGCAGCATCTGGAAAGCCTTCAACAACTTCTGAGAAGACACAGGTCCCACACGAAGCAGTCAGCAGCCTAAGATGATGCTCTTTGGTGTGAGAGCAGGTGGCAGGTTAGTCTCTGTCCAAGCCTTTCAATTCAATGGTTAGAAAGGGAATCCTGTCCACCATGACTCTGGGCAAAGAGCAAAGAGCACCATGGAATCCATCTCAAAATATTCCCAAGACAAATGTGGCCATAGGTAGTACACTGGCATAGTCAGAGATTTTGAGGACGTAAAGCGCAGGTGAGGCCAGGCATCTAAACCTAAGAGACCACTAAAGTCCAAAATCAGGATCACATATGATCTCTCAACACCACATTAAGACCTATCACATGCCTGCTTGTTCATTTTCTCAATCCTCTTTTACCCTTTCTTTGACCAAGTAGCAAACTCTGTATGAAGACAGGCTGAGAAAGTTGGAGCTGTTCAGCCTGGAGAAGAGAAGGCTGCGTGGAGACCTCATAGCAGCCTTCCAATATCTGAAGGGGGCCTACAAGGATGCTGGGGAGGGACTCTTCATTAGGGACTCTAGTGGTAGGACAAGGGGTAATGACTTTAAACAGGGGAAATTTAGGTTAGATGTAAGGAAGAAATTCTTCACAGTGAGGGTGGTGAGGCACTGGAATAGGTTGCCCAAAGAAGCTGTGAATGCTCCAACCGTGGTGGTGTTCAAGGCCAGGATGGACAGAGCCTTGGGTGACATAGTTTAGTGTGTGGTGTCCCTGCTCATGGCAGGGGGTTGGAACTTGATGATCTTAAGGTCCTTTCCAACCCTAACTATTCTATGATTCTATGGTTCTACGATTTGGGTCTTTTTCTTGCCTTTAGAGTTCATGCTTCCTGAACTTCCTCTGCAATACCAGCTGCTAAGCCTTGCACTCCTCTTGATGGGAAAGGCAAGGTTCACATGGAACCTCCCACCTCTGGGTCCTGAGCTTTCAAAGAACATCACTAAAACAGAAGCTCTAGATAAAAATCAAGGCAGTGCTGGTATTACTGTAGTTTACATGACATATCTGCATGTATTGTTCCATATAAAAACATCAGGAAATGGAATCTGTCGGTGGGAAGCTGATTGGCCATCAAGTGGGAAGTGTGGATTTCCTTTGATGTTTAAAGGAAAACAGCAGTAACCCTGCTGCCCTATTACTTCCAACAACCTCCCAGGGAATGGACAACTTTGAAATAGCACAAGTACTTGGTGTCAGCTGCAAGCTTAGTGACATCAGATGGGCGCTGACGGATGCCTACAAGCCATTACACCAGACAGCATGCTTTCAGGGTGAAATGCACACCAGCACATTCAGTGCTGCATGCCCATTACATCCCCAAATCAGGTGTAAGTAGAGATTTGCGCCAATGCACTAATACAAGATGGCAGAATATGTCTGATGGCTGTTTCATCAGAGCAGGAACGGTATCTGTCACCAAGGAGCTGCACTTGGAGCTTAGCTTGGGCTAGTCCGAATTCCTCTTCTGTGAGGGACAACAGATTCTGGTATGTTCAAAGGTCATTGGATGAGCAGATGGAAGAGCTTTCCATGGTGGTTTGGAGAATCAGTCTCCATGCTCTGTAGATGTTGGATACAGAGTACCTGTGATAAACTAAGTCTATTGCAATAAGCTTCTAACTCAATTCAGAGTAAAGCTGGTTTACATTCTGTCACCTATTGCCTCCATAGTAAGTCAAAGTCTGCCAGAAATGTTAAGGGAAATTTCACAGCAGGTCTGTGGGTAACACGGTATTAAACCTGGTGAGAAGTCCTCAACAACTAGATGGCCAAGATCAGGCCAAGATCAAGCCAAGGCAATCATTCCTGACCTTCAGGGAAGGGCTAAACACACACCAAGTCTCTAGGAAAGGACTTGCATCACCTCATGCTCCTGGTATTAATCCTTTATCAATAACCTGAATATTTTCAATCACTGCAAGTTAACAAAAGAATTAAACCATTAGAAAATTCCAACAAGAAAAAAGAACAAATCACATGGTTTGTGCACACTACCAGGCAATGCAGTCAAATCAACTTCCAGACACAAAAGTAAGCATACACTTAAAGTAAAACATGGGAGACTGAAGTCATTCAGATGATTTATATGGTAAAGCACATATTATCTCTCCTCTTTGATACAGAGAAAGACTTACTGCTTATAAAGCTTATTCCTCTTTTAACCATACAGCCAGCAATCGCTTTCCATCAACACACCAACAGCTTCAATCATCACAGAATAGTTTAGGTTGGAAGAAACCTTAAAGACCATCCATTTCCAACCCCCTGCCATGGGCAGGGACACCTTCCACTAGAGCAGGTTGCTCCAAGCCCCGTCCAGCCTGGCCTTGGACATGGCCAGGGATGGGGCAGCCACAGCTTCTCTGGGCAACCTGTGCCAGGGCCTCACCACCCTCACAGGGAAGAACTTCTTCCTAATATCTAATCTAAATCTCCCCTCCGTCAGTTTAAAGCCATTACCCCTTGTCCTGTCCCTTCCCGCCCTTGTCAAAAACGCCTCTCCAGCTTTCTTGTCAGCCCCTTTATGCACTGGGAGCTGCTCTAAGGTGTCCCTGGAGCCTTCTCTTCTCCAGGCTGAACAGCCTGTCTTCACAAGAAGCAGCTCCATGCAAGGAAGGGACTTGCTACTTTTTTTTTGCTGTAGCATAATGGCTTCACTTTGGATTCTTGCCTTGATAGAGCTACAGAACAACCCAGAAACTTCCAGAGGGCTAATACTGCTTTGATCAGCCCCTCAAGACTCCATGGCAGCATCTTTTCCTTTTATCTTTCTGAGCCTAAAGGCGCCCAAGGCTGCTCTGACAATGTGTAGAGAAAGGCACAAGAGAAAGAGCACAAGGGAGGTCTCAGGCATACAGTGATGCTCATTCCAGCTCCACGGGGGTGAGAAGTCAGGAGGCAAATGGAGGGAAAAGACAAAAATTCTGGGTTTGCTACCCAGGGGACAGAAAAGATGTGATTATAACAATTTAATCATAAATTTCACCCAACTGGATTTTGCTTTATGAACAGCCCCTGAAGAGAAGCAGCTATAATAGAATCCCGGCTGTAAGTACACCCTGACAAAGACTGACAGCTTTAAACATTCAGTGAAATAGTGATTTCACACTGATTACTTTACTATATTGGCCTCATGGTTTAGAAGGCTAGACCTTTACACATCTGAAGCTGGCAACACTATGCTACAGCTGCACTCATGTTTCCTCCCCACGTGCACACATGCACAAGAACATATACCTTTCTCTCCCTTGCACAAATAAAACAGACTCCTACCAGCACTGAACCAAGTCATCCCAATGCTCCAATTCTTTGCATTCACAGAAATATAACCTCATTTATACTAAGCTAGAAACACTGCCTCCAGTTTTAGCACACATGACTTCCTATTCGAGGGAGTTGCGGGATCACAACTTCCATAGGGACAAAGAATTCCCTTGGTGACAATTAGCAGTCAGGCTCCAACCTAAGCCCTTGTATTTTAACAAGTGAACGTCATTGTCATTACAGCCACTCCACCCCATTGAGCTGTAGGGCTGAAAATAGCCTCAGCTGTTGAGCTCCATCTCTCTCCATCTCTCATCAGAGCCATTTGCAGAAACGCAAGGAGCAGGAGGGGGGGCTGCAGTGTGAATAGGTATTGACACCAGAGAGGAGCTCAGAGTTAAAAAAGCCCTTAATGAAGAGAAAAGCAGCACTAAGATTATGCCCTGGAAATAAAACTTCTTAAAACACTCTGCTGCCACCTCTCCCCAGGAGCTGTATTTTTTCCAGGCTCTCCATGCACACTGCTAAATCCAATCTGGGGGAAAAATGCTTTAATCCAGTTTTAGTCTGGATTTTCCTCTCTTTTCTCCTCTCCTCTCAAGGCTGATCTTTGCTCTTTCATTAACATCTGCAGAAGTAATGAAGCAAAGCAATCCACATTCAGTTCAGACCAGGTGGCGGCTGTGTTTTCAGCTCCATCTTCTAATACGTTTCATAAAGCAAGACATATTCCAGCTTGACATAGAAATAACCTCACCCCTCCCTCAACTATAAAAAACAGTCTCCACTTCTGCTGGACATCAGCGTCCCCAAGTCCACTTCTCTTTAGCTGAAGGTTTAGGTCTTACCTGGAGTCTTGTGTGAGTCTGAGGAGAAACAAAGCTCTGGGCAGTGTAAGGAAAAGCCGATTCCTACTGAGATGACAGAAGGGGGAAGGGGGAAAAGGGGAACAGAGGACATGGGGATACCATGTTGGGTTTGGTTCCCCCCCCTTACCCCTCCAGTAAAATAAAACAGAAACCCCAGCGATGGCAGTGACGTGCAGCAGAAGGTCCCCCCGAGTCCCCCAGCAGTGGTTTTGCTGCCCAGGGTTAGGCTGTGCCACCCCCCCACCCCCGACCCCTCCTCTGGGTTGTCCTCCTCCAGTCAAATTGCTGACGTGCTTTGCTTTCCCTCTGCAGTCCAGCTCCAAAATAGCTCTGGGTGTCATTTACCGGGGAGATTAAGTTTCCTGCAGGAGAGAGGCGAAAGGGCATCATTTTAAGGATTCACTGAGACAGTCCAGAAACAGCGGGGGGGAAAAAACATAAGACACATACGTGTTTGGTGGTGTGGGGGACAGGCTGCAATGACCACGTGGTCCAGAACCGCTCCTCAAGGGTCCGTCCCAAAGCCAATTGATGAATGTGATTGGAGACCCAGGAACAGGCAGCTGCCAACTTATCAGCATCGCACACTGGACAGAAATTCTTTTCCAAAGGCATCAGATCAATAGTAGGTTTATTTATAACCTCCCAGGCAAGAGTGGTGACAATGGTGAATAAATGGCAAGTTAATAAACCTAACTGCATCTCTCTCTTTCTTAACCTTAGTGTATCTCACCCTACTTTTTTGCCATGTGAATCTGAAGCGACTGCAAAACCAGCATGAGTTTTACATACATCATATCTCAGAGACTCACGATTGTATTTTCTATAATTACCAGTAAAATTGCTACTTTTTTAATAATTTCTTAAACAAAAAGTTCAGAAAATTGTTAAAACCAACACCAATTCTTACTAGCAATCAAAGAATTTAAAAGTAATTTCTGCTAATGATAGAGGTGCTAGAACAGAGGCCAGAGGCTCCCCCACAACCACTTTACCTCTGCGTCGCAGTCAGGAGAGAACTATGAGATAGGCTTATTTTTGGCAGTAAATAAAGCAGATAACGTGCCACATAGTCTGAGGGTGTGGATAAGCTGAAGACACAACAGTACATTGTGTTTACTCATTTTTCAGGGCACAGGAACACCACCAGGGAAGAAAAAGGGAGTCTTATTTGGGATTTTGGAAGTAGGGGTTGGAAAGAATCAATGGGACCAAAGATGGGGAAGGGCAGTAGCTGCAGAGGAAGGGCTGTTTCTGCCTTGCACCCAACAGGAATCTCAACTCTCAAAGCCTTTAAGTCTTGCATTGGGTTCGCGGGGCATTTGGCTACTGAAAAATAAAATGTGGAAGAGAGCCAGTGTGACCTGAGTGCTAGTGGGAGGCAGAGCTCAAGGAGAAGGTGATGAGGATGAAAAGCAGTAAGATCAGGGGGACACCATTAACTTCATGCAATGGGATAACCAAGGAGAAGGATGCTGGCCAGCAGGAGACACTGACGCTGACCCAGGGCTGGTTTCTCTACAGAGAAGAAGCTGGGCAGTGGTTTGGTCTAGAAGCAGATCATCTTTCATATGACCTGCTGAGAGCAGGGCTGTCACCTGCTGGAGAATTGACCCAAGGGTGGAAGGGAAACAGCCGCAGTGAGTGAAAGATCTATCACCATCTCCCAAAGGCGGAAGGGAAAAGGTAGCATCAACCAGTGACTCTCTGATGGGGGAGATGGAAGCTGGCATGCTACTGCCTTATGCTGCCCACTCCTTTCCAGTCAGAAGACAGAATTTACATATCATGGATCAAAACAGACCATAAAGTTATAGGGTTGAGGGGAAAAAAGGTACAGCTGAACTCCCTGTGCTAAGTAACTTCACTGGATGTTTAAGGACAGACCTGTGAAACTCCTCTGCGCTTTTAAAGATATGGGCCATTTGGCTTGGTTCTAACCTCAGTAATCATTATTCGGAGATGTTAATTGTAAGACAAGTGGAACTGCATCAGCTCCACTTGGCAACCCTGGTGTGGAGATACAAAAGCCTGGGACTGGCTTCAAAACCACAAGCTCTGACCCAGCTCACTTCTGAAAGGAAGGCACATTTTGTGGAAGGGCTTCCTTGCAACTTGTTTCTGTGGTTCATCTGGTGCCTTTCAGAGAGATGGATGAAAAACTGCTTTTTAGTTTGTCTTTAGCCAGCGAGTGAGACATGTGGAAGGTGGGGTTTATTTTAAGGAAGGCTTTGAAGTGTACTTTGGTCAGCAAATCTGTGCAATCCCTTCACTCTGGGAGGACAATCCTTCCTATGGTCAGACGAGAAAGTTGCCCAAACTGTCTCATGTCCCAACATATTGTCACCTGTTCACCTAATGGAAAAGAGTGTCCTTGTCAGGATTGCCTCCTCACCTTGGCATATCAACATGGAGCATTTATCATGTCATTTAAGCTCCTTGCAGCTCATCTTACAGTGTCTGCCAGTACTCAGCATTAGCATCTTCTAGGCAATGTGTGGATGAGTGATGATCGACCTCTCTTTCCCCATTTTGGATGCTGGGATTTGCCCCAGTTATCCTGACAGGAGCAGAGTACGCAAGATAACCTGAAAGGTCACTAAAACTGAGATGAACTGAAATATCTACAGTACCAACGACTTATTTATCTATGCAGGACCTACAATGTGTCATGGGTTTAAAATAAAGGAAAATATATATATGATGAACTAACAAAAGTTGTAATTCATAGAGAAAATGATGAAAGGGTTGAAGGAACCTGAATTTGAGTGAAAACAACTAAATGTCACCAGGCACAATACTAGTCCCTTATTCTTCGAAAAGCCAACAGGCAGCTTTTCCACAGGTATGTTTTCTTCCCATTCCAAACATCTGGGAAATGTGTGTTAAAGAGCTACTTACATGGTTTTAAAATACAGAAATATCTTTCCTTGCACTGGAAAGTTGTATCTTTGAACCCAAAATTGCTCATCCAAACTCTAAAGTTGAAAGTAAAAGGATACCAAGTGGATTTAACCATAGTCCACAGACACCGAAAAAAGCCGTGCTTGGTTCTCCTTCAAGAAACCAAAAAAATTCTTTGAATTACTATAACTAGCAAGGCCTAAGCCATCAGGTCTTATTGTAACATTCCTCTTAAGTACTAGATTTTTTGCATAAAGGGGCAGGCATTTGGCTGAAAAAGATTCTTCCCTCTCCCAACAGGAGAATTTGATTTTTTTCCCATGTGATAGTGCACAGAAATGTAAAAGCTGGCACCATTTTTTCCTCTCAGTTTTTACAGAAAACTAAAAAAAAAAAACCCCTGACATTTTGTCTCCCCATCCAACATTAAAAATAATTCATAAAATAAAAAGCCAATGTTAATAATAATTTCACACCCAAATAACCCACAGACAACATGAGGTATTTTTCCTTCCATGTCTAATTCTAACAGGTAAGACCACCTCATTCTGTGTTAAACATCACTAGATCACAAACAGCTCCCTAAAGCACTCCTAATGTAATGCAGCATATTCCTCCCCAAATATCACATATGCAGAGCAATTATTAACTGATCAGAGTCAAGGAGGACACAGAAAACTGAGATATTACCAACACAAATCTAAGTATTACAATGCGTTAGAAAAAACCCAAAGCAATAGAGGTGCTGGGTTAATATTGCTTCTTTTAAACGCAGCTTTTCAACATTTTAGGAAAAACTGATTTGTGGACAAGAACAAAAGGCAAAAGTGACACATTCTTGCCTGGCCTGGTATTAAAGGCTCCAAAAAAAGGACATACAGGTTCCTACATATTTTCCTGTGCTTCCCTGCTCTTAAACTTTCCTCTATGAAGCTAATCCAAATGACTAACCTGTAGAACTCCTCCTGTAACTTAACCCTATACACCCTGACCAGAGGACACATGTGGTGCCCTTCTGTGTTGGTAGGACACTTGGAGGTGTTTGGAGACCACTGTCTCTGCTCACTGCCTTCTCCTCCCTGGCACGAACAGCCCTAATTCATTTCTGACCCGGTGATGGTTTCCGTCACTCCTGGCTGGACCGACTCCAGCTGTCTACATACATTTGACAAGAGAGCACCAAACCCAGGCCAGCCCCTCCAGCTGCTGCCTTATCAGGGAAGATCACAAGGATTACTTGGGACACGCTGCTGCCTGCCGCTGCCTTTGTACATCCCGCTATGGACTTCTGCCCGTTCCAAAGCAGCCAGGCATTGTTGATCCCAGATCTTACTCAGGCTTCCCAGTAATCCCCAAATCCTTCACAGAACTGCAACCAAGCAGCATTTTCCTATGCTGTCCTTGAGCAGTAGATTACTCCTTAACCCTTAGAGAACTTACTGTATTTTCTTCATTCATGATTTTGTGGTGATGGAACTCTAAGCCTAACCTACCAAAGTCTCAAGAGACCCTGCCAAAATCATATTTTTAGTAGAATTATTATCAGTGCACTGACAGCACAACCTGCTTGACAAATCCTTCCATTTTGGCATTAAATCTTCAATAACTACACACTGAATAAGGATCTGCTCCCATTCCACAATACTCATTCTAGATTTCATTCCAAAACTGTTTATAAGGCTGTCATAGAAAACAGGGCCAAGTTTGTTTATTTTTTAATTCAATGTACATTAGTTTCTACCTATAAAACCGTCACAAAGGGGAATTGGAGTGGACTAACAAAGCTTCACACAGGTTAACTGTAACTCTCCTATTTAGCATCTTTTCTACACGATAGATTTTTACTTTTTGTTTCAGTATCTTTCTGTGACTTGAAACCCAAATTCCTGGCCTATAATTATATTTTTATCTCTATTTTATGGGCAGAAGTACATTTGCCTTTCACTGTTTTCCTGGCATGCTGGCAACCATCAGGGGCTTCATTATTTATGTTACCTCAGATCTCCTCACCAGCTGAAATATCACAAGCTATCTGCAACAAGGTTTGTGAGGTCCAGTCCATTTTTTTGAGACAATAGTAGGACATCAGAAGATGATAGAAGCTGATTTGCCTTATGGAATACCTCTTACGCATGAAGTTACCTAAAAGTAATGTCTATTTTTAAGCGCTTAAGTAATACCACCGATGTTAATGGGATTACACAGATGCTCTAAGATAGTCATATGCATAAATCTCTTCCTCAGTAGTGGTTACAGTAAAGGAAAGAAGTGTCAGCATTGATAAAATTGTCCCATTTCCTCACCCCAAACCCTCTCCAGACCTTGCCCAATGACTCAGCTCATCCCAGTGCCTACAAATCACCACTGTCTGGCTCCAAACAGACAGGTGACCAAGAAATATGCCCGAGTATCACTTCAGCCTTTATTCTGTCTCTCCAGTTCCTTCCTCTCATACTTTACCACAAGCAGAGCTTGTAGTAGCAGAGACAGCATTTTCCTTCTTGTTAATACACTGCCCTGTGATCAGTGACGAGGAGCGTTTTGCTCAAAAATAAAACTTTTATGACTACATTATTATTGGGTGAGTTCTGCTTTCCAGGGATCACCTCACTGAGTGCCCATCCTATTTATTACTTGTTGTGGACATGCTGGAGAAGCTAATCCTGATGGCTAACCTCTAATTTCCAGTCTGTGTTTCTATGATTCTCCCTGTGAACATGGATGGGTGTCATTGGATTTACAGTCACTTCTGTAATACCTGGGGTGTGACTTCATGTCCTTTGATCTGCACGCCAGTGTAAGCTTGGCTCTTGTACCTTTAGTACACTAAAGTACTAAAGTGAGGAAACACTAAAGTACCCTTAGTATTTCCCCAAACTTTAAGGAAAAATTTTTGCCAGTTATCTAATGCTACATATTTATATAATTATCTATACTGCTGTTGGTTGTAGTCAGTGGCACTTACAGAACGTTAGTGTGGTTATGCCTGAAGAGGTTGCACATCCACACTTAAAAAAACAAGTGTGTGCACAAAGGATTTATAATCCTAGTAAGGCAATTTCTTTCCACATCGCAGCAGAATTCAGTCCTTAAATTCCCCTCCACTGGAACCCAGGTCAACCATTTACGAGGTGATTAAGTAAGTAGCCACAAAAGCCTTCACTTAAACAGCTATAAATCCACAGACCAGCTTTTCTTTACAATTGCTGCCAACACCTGCCTTCAGAATCTAACTTGAATAGTTGGACTGAATTTTTTGTTGATTCTGATTAAAATGGAATATAACTTACTGGTAAGCGGTGCCTCTGCTGAATAGAGGGGAAACAGAAGCTATTGCTACCATACACTCTCAGCTGAACAGTGGCCTCAGCTGAACTGTGACTCTGACCTGTTTGGACAGCAACGGTAACTCAAATGATAAAAGAACATAATCTAAGCCTGCCCTCTTGTCAATTTAGAGCAATGCCCCCAACAAACCTTTTTGGTTTACATTTGTTTATAACCCATTTGCAGTAACATTGATTTTTCAGACAAATACAACACAGCAAAATTTGTTCTTTAAGGAAAGAACACTGCTTCTTTTGGGATTACTGATTCTTCAAAAGTATTTATCTGAATTCACTACTTACTGAGGCTGTGCATCTTTTGCAACCCAACATTCTTGATCTGCATATCTATGCACAGCATGATTCACCATCAAAGGTTGCAGTCAGATTAAAGAGTTAGCACCATGGAAACACAGTGCTTTCATTTTTTATATGGAACTATCATTCAAATCAGAACAGTACAACCGAACTGCATGGCTTCCCAAAGTCCAGCTTATCAAATATGTGTTTCAAATACTTTCAATTAACATTATTTAAAAATCAACATAAGATACCAGATGTTATCAGACTAATTCAGGGGTAATAGGCTACAAGGAAAACATTTCACTGCAACTGTTTTCCAAAGTAACTTCACAGGCAAGCTGCCAACATAGTTATACTAAAATAGTTGCAACTATTCCATTGCAGGTGTTTTGGAACAAGTATCAAAGCAACCAAGCTGCACCTGAATAAACGCAGAGATACCCATCAGCCGAGGGATGTTTCTCGAATGATCTGCTAAATAACAATGCTTTGGAAATCCTCTTCTCTACATAAAAGAAAAATAAATAAATAAAGGGTGAAGGGGAGGGGGGTGCCTCTTGTAGCATCCTCAAAATTAGCTTAGAAAACATGGGTTCAAAACAGCAACAGCAACAGAATCTTAGAATCACAGAACGGTTTGGGTTGGAAGGGACCTTACAGATCAATCAGTTCAATCCCTCCTATCACAGGCAGGGATAGGAACCTGCTAAGAGCACACAAGGACAGCTTACGTCCAGAAACCAACAACCAAATCTGAACCGCCTCCATTATCCTAGTTAGTCATTTTTACAGAAAGACTTCAAATTTGGTTAAGTTAGCACGCAGGGCTAGGAGGGCACTGAGGCTATTTGGTGACCACAGCTTCCACAGCTTGCCAAAGGTGACAGCCCTTGATCATCCCTAAACTGACAAGCATGTACATCCCAAACCCACCAAGGAGCTGTGGGATTGACTTCCCTGGAGCTCCTGTACTCCTATCTGTGAGCCACCCGTGACACTTCTGCTCCCAGTACCCTGGGGTAGGATGTGTGCACCCTGTAGTGTCACACTAAAGCTTCTCTACATCCTTCCTCTATCACCTACACAATATGGGAAATGCAAAATCTGATGGACTTGGGATGGGAGTGAAGGGAGAAGGGAACCAAAAATTTGTGGAGTGTTAATTTGGGAGGTACTCTTTAAAAAATGAGCTACAGAAAAACAGCTGATGTAACTTCATATTGAGATATTTGACATGTATACATCAGCTGAGTAGGGAAATGCCCTGCCTCCAAATTGCCTGTTTTAAATTACTTAAAGCACCATGAAAATTTTTATTAATTTTCCACTAACAAAATATAATTCTATAAATTACTTTTACTGGATTATCTTTGAAGTCCCTTCCAACCCAAACCATTCTATGATTCTGTGGAGTTTTTTTTTTCTGCAAGTCACCAGAAAACAAAACACTTCGAAACTGTGAACTCTAAACTGAGGAACATTTTTTCCCCCTGCGAGGTTTGAAATTTCACACCAGACTCCACAGGAATTACAAGCCGAATTTCCATGCAATGCCTGACTTGCATCTGGTAACACATTCACAGACTACGCAGGATAGGATCAATCCCATCGACAACGTCAGTAACAAGAGTCAGATTATGCTCCATCTGTTACTAGTGGAAAAAAGCCAAGGCAATCCCAGCCCACCCGACCTGCCAGACTGGCACCACGTGTCTGTGTATTACTAAGAGAAGCCTCCCTCAATGCTTTCAACATACATAAAACAATGGCTGTTACAAGCAGTGCAGAAGGGATCCTCAGAAGGCTACAAAGAGTAGCTGACAGCACAAATAACAAAGCAAGTGTTTGTGATATATCAACAGTACATTTCATTTTTGGATCATCTGTACCTACCTGTTGTGCACATGCAGACACACTGTGCAAATTCTTGCCTATATAGAGTTTCCATATACCTGAGATTTGCCTAAATTCATCTCACTGAGGGAGGGAGGGAGAGAGGAATCAAGATCTGCATATGTCCATGGTTTGCAAGGCACATTGTCTTTCAAGTGTCTTCTAGGACATTTGGCATAAAACGTTCTGTTCCTGCTTCTAGCTTCCAATCTCCATGTCAAAAAGACAAGATCTGTGACACTTGGTAATTTAGTTTGAGAAGCATGCCAAATTCACCAAGACTTCCCCACCCCCAGAAATGCTCTGTGAAGTACTTAGTAAAGATTATCCTTTATTTCCACCTATTTGATGCAATTCTGCATTTTCAGAGCTTGTCCATGTGACTTTGCATGCAGATCAAGGGATATTCCTCAGACCCAAACACAATAAATGCCAAGCCAAACTGCCCGCTCCTCTTCCACAGAATTTGCTAAAGCAATAAAACCAGTCACATAAAACATGAATAATTTTAATTTTTGTAACTGTGTTAAAGCAGAACACGTAACTTGTCTTTTAAAGGCAGAATTACCAAAACCAAATTCATCTCACATGGAGAACAGAGGCTGATAAACACCGCGAGTTGAACTAAACAGAACAAGAAGCTAGAACTGTTTATTAGGGACACACATATGACACAGTTGATTATTTAAATAAAAGGAATCAAATCACATAAATCACTAGAAAATTACACTGGCCATGATTAATTACAGAATTCTCGTATTTTTGAGACTTTCATACAGGTAACACAAACCTTACAATCTTTTGGCCATTGTACCTTTACAGAAACCACATGCTGATGTGCACAACCTGCCTGAAGCTGCAGACATAACTCAGCCCCAGCCACAAGGCATCCCAGTGTTCCACAGAAAATGACTAACAGGGACAAAAACAAGAAGGAAAAGCAAATAAAATTTGCAAGTTAAGGTGTACTAACACGGTGTAACATCAAAGTACATCCCAAAGAGACCTGTGAAGTGTAATTGTAAGAATGTTACACAAGAGGTAGAAGTAAGATTTTTGCAGCGTTTGAACATCCACAGTGGTTTTGCAGAAACACTTACGCAAGCCTGGACTGATTAATGATTAAATCTTGTAGAATCAACAACTGACTTTTTTTTAAGCTAAATTAGACTTCCTCAACTTTCATTGGGTGTACTGAATGGATCCACTCACAACATCCTCCTTCAGTAGTATTTTACTAGCAGTGTAAAATTTGCTATTTTAAGTAAATGCGTTTGACCAACAAACATGTAAAAGATATATGTCAGACACCAAATAGTATATTAAAATATAGACACTCTTAATCTCTGTATATCTGTCATAAAAAATAAAAGGAAACTTATTTTTCCCACATATATTGGAAATAGTCTAATTCCGTGAAAAAACTATGCTCCTTAAGTTATTACTGTGCATTAACAAGTTTTAAACCGGTTGTATTTTCTACAGTAAAAAAAAATGTAAAGCAATCTTTCCAATCTTTCTCTGGCAATGATTTTAAGTTGACTCTTGATTTATTCTTTCTCTCTAACAAGCTTTTTGCCTTTTTTCTCTCCTTTTTTTTTTTTTTTTAAACACAATACATGCAAATAATTCTTTTATAAAGCTCATTTGGCAAATAAGCAAAGAGGATTTATAGCTCCAGTTCCTCAATAACCTGATACATTTTCAATCTCTAAGAGCACAGGCTGCATATATTAAATGCATCTATTTCTTTTTTGCACCTCTGATTAAAGTATTGCTAATGAAGAAAAATAAGGACCTTCCATTCTATATAACTGATGAAAGTGCTTGGCAAAGTTATTATCTTAAGAAAAAAAACCAACTGAAAAGCCAACTTAACAAAAAAACCATGAACAATTAACAAATTAGAAAGCAAGATCTACCAAAAAAAAAAAAAAGATGGCTGATTTTTATATAATGTGCTACAAAATCAGAAAGTGCTGGTGACCTAAATGGATAAACTGCACAGGAAATATATCAAGGTCTTAGCATGATTAAGGCTGTATTTCCATTGAAGCAGATCAGGACAAAACAAGGTGCAAAATTTTCAGAATGCCACAAATTCAATTTAGCCGAAGTTTCTGCAGTAGGTATGCTCTTCAGCATTAAAAGTAAGCAAAATTATCCTGCTAATTCCAAGTTGTCAGTCTAGTGAGAAACCTTATTATAAAGGTTGGGAATGCATCCTTCTGGAGTTTCTTCATAACAAACATTCAAGGTGAACTGCTAAGCATTTACGAAAAGCCTACTTAACTCAGGATATCATGCTAGTAAAGCAACAAAGCCAGATAAAGAGAAAAACCTGTTAAAGCTACTGGCTTCGGTGGAAGCAGGACCACACCTGCCTCAATAATTGCAAATGCATGTAATTAAAAATAAAAATATATATACCAAAGTCAACTGCTCTCATACTCGCTGATGTGCAGTGTTCCCTGATCTTGTTCAATATAATCTACAATCATGAAGAGTTAAATAAACAGGAGGTCAAGTTTTTCCACTTTAATGAGACTGTCAGAGGGTAGCCTTAGATGAGATATTAGGAAGTTCTTCCCTGTGAGAGTGGCAAGACACTGGCACAGGTTGCCCAGAGAAGCTGTGGCTGCCCCATACCTGGCAGTGTTCAAGGCCAGGTTGGGCAGGGCTTGGAGCAACCTGCTCTAGTGGAAGGGAGTTGAAACAAGATGATTGTTAAGGTCCCTTCCAACCCAACCCATTCTATGAGTCTAATAACTACTAGTAAAAAAACCCAAACAAACAAACAAACGACAACAAAAAAAAAAAAAAAGAAAAACACCCAAACTATAGAAGACTGTAGCAATAAATAATGTAAAATCCCTTTTTACAACTATGACCACCATACACTGTCAAACCAATAAAGATAGAGAAGATCCCCTTTACCCTACTGCTTTGGGCTGCTCTAACATGCAGTGTTTCAACATCACAGCTCCCAGACAGAGAACAGGGAAAAACAACAGCAACAGCAGCAACAAAACCACATAAAACTACACACAAAAATACAAAATAATCAAACAAGCCCAAAAGTAATCAAATAAATCCCAAAATAATCAATCAACACCCATAATAATCAAATAAAACCCATCTTTCAGAGCAGGGAACAATATAACTTTTTAAAAAATACATATAGGCTTAAGGTCTGTTGGCTGTTAAAGCATTTAAACAAAACCAATCCAACTACCTATGGAATTAAAGCTGTGATCCAATATAAATTGTGTATCTGAGAATATCATACCGAGCAAAGCACAATGCTGTCACTTCAGGAAGAGCAGATTTAAAACCCAAACAGCTCAATGGAAGTTTTATGCTAAGCACTCCTTGCCATTTGTCATTTTCTGTACCTAGAAAAGCTGAGCTTAACTCCTACTTCATTCTGTTCTCTTACAGTTAAGAGGCGAGAGTTTGTGACTGTGATCCAAGAGGGAAGACCATACCTGGCCAGTTTGAACCAGCAGTTCCCAAGCCCCTTTTCTAGCCCCTCAAGCTCGTAAACAGCTTGCTTCCATAGGATTAAATCATACAAAGGTGGAAGTATGGCTACCAGAGACAAGCTGGCTACTAGGGCAAGAACAAGACAACAATGCCACAAGTCTCAGCAGATAAAACCCTGATGGCATCTGTGAGCAGGAGATGGGGAAAAGGGAAACACAGTTTCACCAAAGGAAGACTACTGACCCCTCAGACTTACACCCTTCTGACCAGAGGAGCCACCATGAGGAGTGACCCTCTCCACTGAACTCGGGTTTTCTGTGGCTCAGTGTCTTCTTCCTTCTCATAGCTCTCCTTGTCATCTTTATTTCCCCAAACAGAATGGGAGAAGGCCTGGGTGGCAGATCAAACATGACCCCAGGAAGCTGCACTCAGGGTCACTTCTAGAAAAGTACACAGGAAAGATAGGAAGCTTTCCACAAAATTGGAGTATCTCCAAAACACTTCCCCGAAAAGGCAAGTACCTCAGCAAAGCCTACTGCTTGCATAATCTTCTACTATTCATTTACTTTACCAAAGAAAAAGTACCAGGAATAACAATGAGACCTATTATGAAGAACAGAGCATCAGTTTCCAAGCTGTAAGGCAAGTAACTTCCAAATTACATGTATCCAGCTAAAGACAAAAGATTAGTGGTGGTGATTACCAAGAAAAAAGAAGATTATTCAAGCCTGGAAAGAAAATTGCCTAGTTTGGGAACTGACAGTCTTACACTCCTGAAAAAAACCCCAGCAAGACAAGCACCATGAACCAGACAACCTCCCTGTATGCTGTTCTAATTAGAATAATGAACTAATACCAATTTCTTAGTTTTAGTTTATATAGATACCATCAGTCTAACTTCATTGCCAGAGGGACATTATGGATACAGAAGAAAAACAGAGATACCAAACCTATAACCAGGAAAAAGGAAGCTCTTACGCTGATGCTGGCCTCTCTTCTAGGAATCAGTAAGGCTGAATCACAAGAAGCCTCTGGTTATTTATACTGAATACAGAAATCACTATAATTCTTAAATCTATATTGTACTGGACTACCAATTGGGGATTTTAAAGCATTAAAGATTCACTACCAACTATCTGAACATATGACCTGATAATAACTTTGACTTGAGAAGGGACTCTTTTAAGTATCCTGTTTCCTTAAAATGGAGCAATCTAGTATCACTGTTACCACGACCAGCTAAAACCGTGCTAATCTTCACCTCATTCACAAAATTCAACTGCATAAATCAAAACAGAAAAAAAGAAAGTAACTAAATCTCAACAAATCAGGCGGGGTGGGGGGTGGGAAGGGAAGGGGAGGGAGAAGGAAATAAACTGAATTTTACCTGATTGCTGCACAAATCAAGTGGAGAAATTTCAAAAGTTAAACCTAACTCCAAAACAAAACCACTTCTCTGGCTTAGGTGTGACCTAACACCTTAACTCTGCTTCCACCAAAGTCAGTAAAATGTGAATACAAACAGTCCCTAAAATCAGAAGCATTATAATTATACTTATTCATACCAAAAATTCAGTACAATACTTACAGAATTTGTACACTGTTGCCAAATTAAGCAGCTAAAAAAAAAGTTATGACTAACCGAGCTGCTGTAACTCCAGGAGGTTATTTTATAAAATACGGTGGGTTTCCCCCTAAAATATAAAAGGGTGTGTAATAAAGTAACAGAACTGAGGCATTCTGAAAGGACTTTTGTCTTTATAGGTCTCATGCTCTCCATAATCAAATAATTTAAAGAAAAGGGCACAAAATCATGGTGATGTGAAAACCCAATTCTTTATGAAGAAAACAGAACAAGGCAAAATGAAACACAAGCTGGCTGCATTTGTAGGGCATGACAAGGACAATTTGATCTAACACATCTGGCCTTTGGCGACTCTCCACAGCTACTGCACTTCATGCTTGTTAAAGAGCCCAGAACTGGATGGTCTAACAGCGTGCAGGAACCTCATTAACAGCATATGCTAATTGTTAGCTGCAGTCAAATGAAGCCACAGCGTAACTGTTTTAAAATGCATTTTGAAACTACAGTTGAAAACAGACATGAGCATACAGTTATTTGCCATTTTTGAAAAATGAAACTGTTAAAGGCACATTAACTATATTATGAACCATTTAAGACACATTCCTTCACAACAATAACGCACGAGCAACACAATAAGGACCTACTACACCCTATACGTTCACCACTAGAAAACAGTCCTGCAGGACTACAATTGTTCTGTAAACAGAAAAGCTGATCAAGACTTTCAAAATTATTATTTCCTGTTGACACAGAAAGCATAATTAAAATCTAAAATCATTCATTGACTGAAAGACTGTAGACCCACTTTTTAAACCACGGAGCACAGTTTATCAGTTTCACAAACGCAAATTTAACTTTCCTAAACTAGTTTGTGCAAATAAATTGCACACGAGCACAGAGAAACCACTCACACTAAGGTAACTGTCTCCACTACCTGCTTTTTTAGGCTGAAAATATTCTTTTAAGCTGAATTAACTTTCTTTAGGAAAAGAAAAAACATAATCTTGCTGTACTAGGATTCTGATTTCTACCGATTCTTGTTTTTAAACTTTATTCAGTGGATTACAATGAGGCTTGTGCAACTTTTCTCTATAAAGTTATGTAGCTGCTGCCTCATTACAGTTAACAATGGCACTACTGAGACTACATCTGCTTCAGAAACATCCACAGATCCAAAACTACAGAACCGTATTTGGAACATTTGGCAAGTACATTTAGATATGGAAACAACTACAGATTTATCCACAAGATGTCAAATTCAACATCGAACACTATGTAACAGAAAAATCTTCATTTTTGTCTTTCAAATGTTGCTTATATCCCCAACTTAATTCAATTTTAACATAAGAACTACTCTCCAAAACATATTCACTAACACACTGATACCCAAGAACCTCAGTTGGTTATTAGTACATGTTAAAGAGATCATGTGACAGTAAGACATTAAAATACTTATAAGTGCCCTAAGAACAAAACTTGAATTACTCTTTTCTAATTCTCACCCTGAACATTCACATGGATACATAACACTCTGATTGTCTAAGCCACAGAATGGAGACAAGTTAACAGCAATTAAATATACTAAGTCTTCCATGCGAAAAATTAATCAGTTAAACAGCTTTGGTAACCTAGTATATAGTTAGCTTTGTGTAAATATTTTGCAGTTATCCCTTCCCCCAAAAAAATCCCTACAAACTATGAGTACATTTATATAATAATATACGTATTTCCTGAGTAAATCGTTAAATCTGATTATTTGGAAGATTTGGCAAAATATCCAACTTTATATTACTAAAATAGATTTTTAAATAAACATTCAATAAACATTAAAATAAATATGGAATGTTTCTGAAAATTATAGTACCATGAACCTGTATTAATAACAAACAGTAATTTTTTAATTAAGTGCATACATGTTATATAGTTACTGGTTTTTAACCCACTGAGGAATCAATAAATCTAATTTCTAATCCTGAGTGACAATTTTTTATCACCTGTGAATGTACTTCAATGCAGTACTCACTGCAAAGCTACAAAGCCTTTTTTCTTTTTTTATGGAGAATTTTAAATGGACTATGCTGTGGAAAAGCTCAGTTTACACTGGTTTAGCTAGAAACTGAAGTGGCAACATGACTGCTGAAGCATCTCACACAACCAACATTAAACACTGATTATTCTTGTCAAACTGTTAGCGCTAATCTGAATGATCTGACTCCATGCCACAGAAAACACCACAGCAGCATGGATTGCTCTGCCCAGTGACGGGATGCAAACTACTTCATGATCACTTTGGCACTTAAAAGAACTACATAATGGTGCAAAAAAACACCCTGAACAATTCTGAAATACTTTTCATTTAGATTTCTTTTTTGTTGTGTTTTTAGTACGCAAAATTGTATCAATAACAAAAAAAAAAAAAAACCAAAAGAGAATTAAGTTCTACCACACTCTGGTTTCTCAGGTCATGGCTTGACTCACAGCTGATACATAGGTTTGGAGCTCAGAAGGAAATGCTACTGTTTAGCTCTTCTTAATAATAAAATTCTTACGTAGCAGACTTTGCAATGCCAGCAATATTAAAATTGCATTAACACTATTACAAGATGTGTGCCTCAACATCAGAATCACAGTAACAGAATTGCAGCAGTAATCAGTCATGGTAACCCTTTTGCTGTTTGACAGCTTACCAAAAACACCGTCCATGGTACTGGGCAGGGCACTTTGCCCTTCCTTCTCCACCCTCAGCCTCCCTTTTGTTGTTGTTATTATTATTAGCTATTATTCCAGAATCCTCCTGGGTTCCTCAGGTTTTTCTTTTTTGCATCCTTTGTTTTCATGCTCCATGCTGCTTTTTTTCTTGTGTGCTTGTGTTTGGAGGACAAAGCTCTTGCAATGCCCTTTCAACAACGTCTGGTTTTACTGGACTGATTGAAGAGTTTTTTGGCAAAGTCATCTGCAAAGCACACCATAAAGCGGTACGAGCCTTGCGTGTGGAAGCAGCCAACTCTCTAATGGCAGCTGCCAGAGCTAGAACATCTACAACAGAAGAACACATTACAGGTTAAGCTTGCATACACCAGCTTGGTAATATTAACACATTTTAAAACTCTGTAAACTTGTTCAACCCATCACTGGTACTCAAAGTGTGTTCAAGAAACAGCTAACATCATACCCTGGTGCTGCATTGGTTGAATTCCATCAGTTAGCATTCTCATCTTGCAAATGATAGCTGTAACATCTCACACTAACAATTGTAACGGTGTCCAGAATTCAGTAGTATAACCATCACACCTGTGATGCAACAATTAAGCCTGTTTAATTAATGTTATCAGAGGAGACTATCTTCAAGCATACAATTGTAGGGTCCAAAGTTGGAAGGGACCTCAGGGATCATTTGGTCCAACCTTTCTTGGCAAAGCATGACCTAGCCTGTCCAGCCAAATCTTAAAAGTGACAAACACTAGGGAGCCCACCACTTCCCTAGGGAGATCATTCCAGTAGATGTTTGTTCTCATTCTGAACAATTTTCCTCTGGTGTCCAACTGATATCTCCCCAGAAGTAACTTGTGCCCATCACTTTCCCATGTGAGCCCTTGTAAAAAGGGAGAATCCATCATCTTTGTAGCCACCCTTTAAATACTGGAACATGGTGATAAGATCTCCTCTGAGCCCTCTTTTTCAAGGCTGAACAAACCCAGCTCTCTCAGCCTTTCCTCACACAGCTGCCCAGTCCTTGGATCATCTTTGTGACCCTTCTCTGGACCCTCTTCAGCCTGTCCACATCTTTTATGGACAACAGAGACCAAGACATGACACAGTATTCCAGATGTGGCCTGACAAGCACTGAGTACAGTAGGATAACAACATCTTTATCGCTGCTGGAGGTACCTTTGTTACTGTAACCCAGCATCCTGTTGGCTTTTTTCCCCCCACAGCTGCACACTTTTACTCAACAAGCATGATTACTAAAACTGCTCACTCAATTCTAGACAGATGAGCTTAAGGCAATCCTTTTTTCCTCTTTTATCTTCCTTGCGGTGATACTGATTCCCACCCAGCCTCACAGTGAGGAAAGGCTCACGGCTGAACTTGGGATATATGGGCTTTCCTCACACAGCTGCCCAGTCCTTGGATCATCTTTGTGACCCTTCTCTGGACCCTCTTCAGCCTGTCCACATCTTTTATGGACAACAGAGACCAAGACATGACACAGTATTCCAGATGTGGCCTGACAAGCACTGAGTACAGTAGGATAACAACATCTTTATCGCTGCTGGAGGTACCTTTGTTACTGTAACCCAGCATCCTGTTGGCTTTTTTCCCCCCACAGCTGCACACTTTTACTCAACAAGCATGATTACTAAAACTGCTCACTCAATTCTAGACAGATGAGCTTAAGGCAATCCTTTTTTCCTCTTTTATCTTCCTTGCGGTGATACTGATTCCCACCCAGCCTCACAGTGAGGAAAGGCTCACGGCTGAACTTGGGATATATGGGCACTAACAGCAGAACTCAAACAAACACGTTTCAGAGTGAAAAAACAGACCAAAGGCTTTTCTGCATGTGATTTAGATTGTGCTTAGGCACCCCAACAGCAGCACAGCTCTTCTTCAGAAACATAAGTACACTGCAGATGTTACCATTAACTGTAAAAGACTGATCAATTTTTTTCTAACTACAAGTACGATACAGGATGGCTTAAATAACGCTTCCATGTACCTTTACTATGAAGTGTAATCAAAAACATGATTTGTGGGAATTTTTTTTTTTTTGTAAGATGATGCCTACCTGTTTCCTGGCTTACTTGGAGCTAACATGATGTCACACAATTTTAGGAGTAATTTTAGAAGCTGGTTTGCATCTAGGCCTATTACTTCTAAGGATATGACATCATGCTTGACACCTAACTCATGAAAGCAAAATATCTTGACTGTCTTTACAGTCTATATTTTCCTTTTTACAAGGAAGAACTATCCCGTACACATTACTGGAAGTCAAAGGAACACCACATCATGGCAGCAACAAGAAATAAGACAAAACAGGACTGTGCTGAGTAAGGATCCAAAAATGGATGGGAGAAGACAGCAAATGTGCATTCCTCTTTGGAAATAATTTTATGAGACACAAGCATTTTCTGAAGAAAAAATACTATGATCTTTACCTCCAAACCCTGAATTCCTGTACGTATGAGGTGTATGATCACTATACTGAATAGCAAATTATCACTCACACTGTGGTGTTGAAAGCAAATGCAAGTGTCCTCATTTTGTATTACTTCTACAGAAGTACATATTGCTGCTACAAATTATTGTGGCTTTACTTCAGCAGACACTGGGATTCATGAAATGCAGTTTCTAGTGTTTTTGTGATTTAGGTAATGTAGACATAATCAACTAAGAAGGCACCAACATGTTTTTTTGTGTGTTTTATAAGCTGAGAGAGTAGCAATACCACTAATTGGGGGGGGGGGGAAGAAAAGAAAGAAAAGAAATTCAACTTGTTAAAAATGCTTAAGTTTTTACTTTTAGGAGAATTACTTACAGTTATATAACATCACCAAACAGTTTTTACAGCTCTCTTGGTGAAGAGGAAAACGTTTCAAAGTGTTTAAAGTAGCAACAGAAAAGCAGAAAAGAAAAAAAATTTCTTAAAGTCATTTAAAAAGTAACAGGTGTACATTTACACTTTTTTTTTTTTTTGCTGAAGTTACAATAACTGCTGCTTATTTCAGGTTTGCTTATTTCAAATGGCTTACTTCTAAAATGAAAACTTTAAAAAAGCTTTTAAAAGCAAAGGAGTGGAAAGCAGTTACCTTTCTCATTATTATAACGCAGTGCTCCTTGTCTCTGTGGATTAGTAGCATTAACAATCTCATCCTTACGCCTTGCCTGTGTTACATGAATGGCTTCCATATGGTGTTTCAATGTAGTGGATATGTTACCATGTACAGGGGTACCACGAAGCCTTTCCATTTTTCCTACTAAGGTGAGCACCTGCCAGACATTGAAAACACCAAAAATCACTAAGTATTTGTAAGTCTTCATTCAACAAACATAATACCAAAAAGAAATGCAGGAATTGGAGCTCAAGAAGACTTACCCTGGCTTGTTCTCGTAACTGGTCAACAATCAAGCGATCAACTCGTGATGGGTTAGCAGGAAGGCGGGACATGGGAGTGGTATTTGAGCTTGATATGCGCTTTCCTGGGAAGTTTTTTGCAAGGTCAGCTTCAGTCTGAAAGGGAAATAAATAGCCATTATAAATGCTGAAATTAGTACAGTATTACAAACCAAATTTCGAGGCCATTTAGAATTCTCAAATACATTAGAGGTACACTTCCTATCTTTACTTCTAACTGCATTTACAGAAAAATGCTCCCAAATACCTGTTTAGATATACAACCAGCTGCCATGAGAATGCGACTGTTTCTGTAATTCAGCTCTGCCTCAGAGTACAATGCTCAGTGGCAGCTTTACAAAGCTGTACGGCTTTATTTTAATCCATCTTGGACACAGACCACAGGCAAAAAAAGTCTTGTGCAGCATCCCAGGTATGCCTTTCAAATGTCACATACTATGATTATTAACAAAAGAAACAGGTGATCACACCAACATAAGTTGTATTTGAAGTGTATCAGGATTAAGCCAGGTTTAACATAAATGGGTATCAGCTCTGAGAAAGTTATCAACACAGCTGCTAAACTCCCCACTGAGAAAGGAACTGGCCAAACCTCTATACAGTGCAAACAGTGACTAAACGTCACCAAACCTATGTTTAGACAGGAGCTTCTTACACCTGGAGTAAAAAAGACACAACTAGCAGCTGATTCTCTATCTTGTTCCTTCTTCAGTGTACAACAGACTTACGAGAGAAAGATTAGTACCACACTGCAGTTCAAGGCAAGGTTAAGTTCAAATTCATACTGTATGCACATTTGTAATAAAAATATCTGCTTAAATTCATATTATTTAGTCTCTGCCCTCACCTAACATGAATTATAAGAGCTGACTGACTCCACCTGCATTCATCTCAGAAGCCTGACATTCAGAAAAAAAAACATAAATTCATATAACGACACCAGGTATTTAAGAATTACAACTAATAAGCAATTCCCAGTATTAATCTTTATCCACATTTAACATCACAGGCAATTGATGAGGTTTTTTTAAATGTGAGATGCCTGGAAAGGTGAGATTTACAAGCCAACAGCTAAGCTCACTGTTGCTGTGAATTCCAAAGCAGTTGCTCTGAACAGGTTTCTGAGAGGTGAAAGGGCTGACTGATTGAGACAGATTAGATAGAATTAAATGCAAATCCTGCTGGGGGGAGTTTCTGTCAACACTCTAAATAAATTAATGTAGGGTGAGAATATCAGAAGTTTGAGAATGTCAGAAGACAGACCCTTCCTACAGACAGAGATACGGGTGAGCTACAGCATTCTCCAAAACTGTACCTGCAAGCAGGGATTAACACAGCCCAAGAACATTCTTTTCAGGCAGTCAGGATTCAGTCAGTCCCCTTTGGAGGAGTAAGTATTTTGGCTGCAGGAATGTGAGCCATGCTATGGCAGCTGGCTTGTGGGACAGAGAACAGTTTATACTGTTAAAGTTATCTGCAGATGTAGCATGTAACTACAAAAACTAAAGACTGAGAAAGCCTGTGCAGATCACTAGGTTAAAGTTGGATCACTGAGAATGGACCAAATCCAAGTTAGGCTAATCCCTTTAATTAAGAACAGGGTATGAGGATAAACAATTCTCCTTTAATAAGGGAAAGACACCACTGTATCACTGACAGTGAAAAAACTAAAACCAACCAACCAAAAAAAACCAGCCAGCAAAACTAAAAACACCACAAAAATTTTGGTCCTTAATTGGCTGCAGGGAAATGGAGAGCCTGGGTATGTAACACTTAAAGATTTAGTTGGAGACAAGTACAGGACAAGGAGACAAGAGAGATCCATCTAACCAAACTGTGCAACATGAAACTTTAAGAGCATTAATGGGCATATTACTTTAATGGCCAACACTTTACAAACCACCTGCGGCAGTGAGGGCCCCAATATATCATCACATCATCTAGAGTTATAGCAAAGGACTATGAAATTAATAACAACTGGCTAATGATACTTTATTGACCATATTAATGAAAACCATGCAAGCTAACAATAACTCAGTGCTTTGGCCAGTGACATTATTATTACATTTGACATAGCAAATATTGTGGGTTAATAGAAATGTTGTGTTTG